>NC_092687.1:11427730-11727730 GCF_964275005.1 Diadema setosum | reverse complement strand
CACTGCGGGTAAATTCATCAATGATATCACTACAGTCGACTTCGTATGAGTCCTCCCCCCAATAATTCTTTCCGTGACCTTCTCATACAGTTTTGATTCTAACAATGCACTCTCATTCATGACCATCGAAATGTTCATTTGTAGCAACACTGTAACATCAATGAAATCATTCTACACTGCCAGCCCTGTAATGTATTCACAAATTAAACATCTCTCGCATTGTTGCATTTTAACCATGTGAAGATGAGTCCCGAGAATACTCGGGCAGGTGTCTATGGGAAATGCGTGTTAAAGCAAAATCAGTCCATCCTCAGTGGGTTAAAGCAAACATAACATTTACCACAAATATATCAGTTCATATTTACCAGTGACTGCTTCGAGTGATTGTCTGAATTATCATGTAAATTTGTGATATACAATGAAAAGAAGTAACTGACTGATAAACTGAGGAGCAAAACTTGCCCTTCTTCAAAACTCTCTCGCTTTTAGGAGTTACTGGTATTAAAGGGGCATTCCGGACGATTTTCATAATTCGACATCATGTAGTACATAAATCAACAGCTCCATATATAGATTCGTGTAATTTATTGTTGCCCTTGAGCAGAGAAACCAATAAAATGAAAATCTTAAAAACAAATTACACTGAACAGTGTTGATGACATCAGAGCCTCACATACTTCAGAAATGTAGCAGTGTAATTCCATTACAATACCCCCTGCTTAACAAGTACAAGACACCTGTGAAGAATCTATGCATGCTTTCTTCTTTTGTTCTGCTTCCTTGCGCCCCAACTCATGCATTCTTATGGTGAGGCTGCCATGTCATCATCCTTGTTCACTGCAATTTGTTATAAATTTTGGAAACATTCTCATTTCTCATCCCAATCACTATGAATTCAGAAACTCTGTACTCGGTTTCACTAATTTATAGTTGTTCAGGTGTAAAAGTATGAAAATCATGTGGAGGTCCCCTTTAAGACAGGTGTTAAAGACACTTTGCATGGTATTGCATGTTTGTACATTCTATGTTTTTGTTTTGTATAGTTTTATTTTCTTTCTTGTTTCTCACCATGGGAGGGTCTTTAGAAGTCATGTGATCATAGAGGGCGACTAGCCTTTCTCCAAGTGGTTTCCATCTGCAGAAAGATCAGAATAAAGCAAGAGAATTTATCACTGGTAGACCCTTACAGAATCAGGGCACTGTAAAGCAAGATTTACTCGTGGCACGATTTGTGTGTGTGTGTGTGTGTGTGTGTGTGTGTGTGTGTGTGTGTGTGTGTGTGTGTGTGTGTGTGTGTGTGAATTGCCACTAGCATTTAATGCATATAGTGGAAACAAGAACTTTTACATGCAATTGAATTTAGCGAATCTTGGCTCCCATGAAATTTGTGAAATTAAAATGCATGCCAAAATTTCTGGTTTTACAGCGTTCCACAGATACCCAATGACTTCTCATGCACCAGCACTACCCATGGTAATAGCAGGACTAACTTTTCTGTGTGCAACATTTGGATGCCTAACTCAGTCGACGGCTTGCCAACTTTGCATATTTTGCTCAAATGCACATCCACACACAAACTGATTTGTTCTGACTACTGGCCATTCGCCATGAAAGTAGCCACAACTTTGTGGGCAAGATTTAAATCATAGTATAGCTTTCTATTTTCTCTACAGTTTTCCTGAACTGCATTTCTGGCATAAATGCATCTATAAAAAGTTACATACATGTAGCTTTGAAAAAACGGAATGTTTTCCAAAAGCGGTCATGTACTGCAGTCTCAGAATTATGAGACAAACCGGAAGTTTACGCTAGTACACAATTCTAAGAGAAATTACAAGTCCCCACCTTTTATCAGGATCAATTTGTCTTGCATTATTTTTATATAGTGTATATCTCATGCATTTCTAACCCCATTTTCATCTGTAAAACTTTTATTTTCTCTTAGAATTGTATTGCTCTTAAACATTTCATGTGTAAATGGTTTCCAATTACACTGTATCTCCCTAAATGTTAAAATCTGAATTCCCATCTCAACCAGAACCACACCATCCCTTTAATACCATGTGCATGTTTGCAGATTCTGAGTCTCCAGTTTACATGGGAGTCCAGGCGGGAGACTCTCCTGTTTAAAGGGATCATATACTTTTGGTTGAGACCAACTTCAGGTTCCTCTATGTTTGGGTGAGATAATGAGAAACCTCTTGTGAAATATGAAAGAGCACATAATTAAACTAGAAACGTCGCTATGGCGAATGGTATGCCTCCGCCATAATGCATGATTCTCCTAATAGGTCTAGATAGTACATGTGGACAATGTGTGATTACATTTTCACAAAATTGGCAAAATATTAAAATGACAAGTTTGTCACAAATGTGTTGAATGTTCACCTTCCTTGACCTAGGTTTAATTGGATGAATAGGAGAGCATGTATTTGGGGATTTAAGGACTTTAACTTGACTTTGACCCATTCATACATTTATGCATTAATTATCAAGGTACCGGTATGGAGAAAAAGTGCAATTTCTGTATTGAATAGTAAATTGTTACCATTTTCATCTGGCCTTTGACCCTAAAATTCATAAGATAATCACTTTGAAATCGCCTTCACAGACTACTGTGCTAGAATTATTCTCGGACCGAGAATAAATGCAATTATCATAGATATCTTCATAGTTAATGTGTTACTTTCATTATTTTTGCATTCTTGTTTGTTTTGTCATCCATCTGAGCATAATTAGACTGGTCAGGCAGTTCAGTTTTAGAATTTTTTAAATCGATCAAACACAATGTTAATCAGTGGCTTTAAACTGAAGTTTATGGGTCTAACATCTGTAATATTATAAAAATATTTTATTTTTGTCATATCATAAGGACCTTTGTGACCTTTGACCTTTGACCCCAAAATACCAGTGAATATTTGTCTTGTCATACTCTACCCTCACACCAAGTTAAACTTTCATGTCTCATAGTATGTAAAATACTGTACCAAAAGTTGTTTTTTTTTCCCACAAAATAACCTGTGACATTTGACCTTTGACCCCGTGACCCTAAAATCCAAACAAACTATTATTCCCCCAGGACATACCCTCATACCAAGTTTGATGTAAAACCACCACACGGTTCTTGAGATATAGACAAAAACAAAACGGGACGGACGGACGACCTGAAAACATAATGCCTCTGGCCACTTCGTTGGCGGAGGCATAAAAAAAAAATTCAACGTTTCTTTGATGAAAATCGGTTTTGAAATGGATGAGATATCCAAAACAAAGCGATCCTAATAAAAGGTGGGACAGTTTGGATGGCTCAGCCATTCCAAAACCGATTTTCATCAAATAAACTTTGAATTCCTCCTAGGATGGCACGCTCTCAACTATTTCATAAGTGGTTTCTTGGTATCTGGCAAAACGTTAAAGCCCAATCCTAATATCCACCAATACTATACCATCCCTTTAAAGAGATGCTGGGGGTTGGATTCTCTGGAAGTGATGAGATCAAAGCTTACTTGTACTCGGTGAGTTTCTGCAGGAACTTGATCCGAGGGAGCGGCGGGTCTTTCGCCAGTCGCTGTCTCTCTCTCCTCAATGACAGTGCCTCCTCCACAACCTGCACAGTTGGAGTTTAATCAGTTGAAATGATTTTCCTCATCACCAGTGTATTATCTCTCTGTAAAATATCATCAAGACTACCAAGAGAACTGTTTACATAAACAGGAAATGAGGGCTAGAAATATGAGAAATCCTGCCTCACCCACTAAAAGAAAAAATAAATCATTACAAACGATCAAATGATATCAATGAAACTGAACGAATAGAATTCATACAGAGATTGATAAATCCATGCAAACATTTTAGATGATGAATAAAAGAAGGATCCATGCATATGGGTGAATAAATAAAGGAACAAAACCACCAAAAAGAAATGACAGACACTAAAAAATGATATATTCACTTCTTGGTTTTCAAAATGATTACTCGAGAAGGATTTCTGAGAAAACATAGACAAAAGATCTACCATAGGATATATCTTTATAACGTACGTCAAGTTGAAATACTGAGATTGGTGTCCAATATGGTCCTTCCACACCACACATAAAAGCCTGCCCACACACAGATACAACATGTGGAATATATCAATATGTAATTCTACCACATACACTTCATACATTTCATATCATACTCCAGATGTGACATGTTGTATGCTCCACATAATTCAATGCTTCATATATTTCATACACTTATGAGATATTTCATATGCTCCATATGATTCAACACTTTGTATTTTCTTACATTCAATACTGGACTTCATATATTTCACATACTTCAAATATTTCATATGCTCCATATATTTCGATGTTTCAGATATTTCATGTTTTCATATACTTCATATGTTTCATAATATATTTTATATATCTGTGACATATCACCTGCTTTGACTTCTCCCTGGGAGCTTCTGAGTAGAACACAGCATCATCACTGGAGAGAGAGAGATATGGTGTCAGAGAGAGAGAGATAGAGAGGGAGAAGAAGATAAAGAAGAGACAGATAGATATATAGAGAGAGGGAAAAGGAAAGAAAGAGAGTAAGCATATCAATTATGGTCGTTTATAGATTTCAAAGTTTGTAAGACAGCACTTACTTGTTCATTACAGGTAACTGACTACGAGATAATTATATTTTAACATAAGTCCAAATCCTGAGAATATAAAGTATATTTCAAAAAATTCCATGGTGACCAGATCTTGTGACTGAGTTACAGATCAATACAAAATAATTTTTTTTTTCCGTCTGTGGCTTAGTAAATTAAATAATAATAATAAGATGAAGAAGAATAATAATTTGGTAGTGATCATGTTCAATGAATTTGAAGTCTTGTGCGAATTATTTGAAGACTACCCTGCATGTACCTGCTAAAATTGCTACCGACAGTAAACTTCATAGCTCAGGCTGCCGTCATTGTGCTTTGAGTGCCCATTGGCACGAAGGCTGGAGTGGTTTCTTTGGCGATTGGTACGGATGTCTGGAAACTACATGTAGCTGCCATGAAGCAGAGACTACCAGGGATACGCCATATCTCTAGCGAGTCCAAGTCTAATATGAATCGAGAATCCCAGATCGTGGATTACCAGTAGTGAATGGAGAAATGTACAGGTGTGCATGTCATGATCTGGCAAATCACAAACTTGAAATGCATGCATTCCAAACATGGGATCGTGAGAATTTTTAAAGAGTTTGATAAAGTTTAACCCTAGAGGGGCTGGGCTTTTTTGGCTATGCTCAGACCGGGGAGGGGAATGGATTCCGCCCCCCCCCCCCCCATGGTGCGATCGCGATGAAATTTTGCATGCGTTAGACCCACGTCATAATCTTCAAGATTGTGTCATAAGATTTTTTTAAACAATTAATTTCTAATTTTAATCAATCAATTATGCAAATTATGCTCAATATCATATTTTAGCCTAATTACAAGCATTGAGAGTCTAATGTTTGATCTGTGTATCTGTTTTAGCATCTTCAACAATTGTACATCACAAAAAGTTCCAAAACTCATTTCAATTCTTATGTATTTTATTGTTTTCAGAATTTCTTATGTATTTCTTTGTTTTTCAACTTTTGTTTTTTTCTTTGTTTTTTATTGGAAATTGTCACTGACCATTTTTCTACCATAATTAGCACAAAATTCATAAATGAAAGTGATTAATTGTAAAAATAATCAGGTTTTTATGACCTTCATGACAGAGCAGTGTTTTTCATAGGAAATGTACATAAAATCACAAAATTGTGCCCGTTTTGGGGCGACATTCCGTTACAAAAATGGGCGTGGCTTCGCAAAGTATGCGCGGACGTTGCAAATTTGGTCTGAAAAGTTGCGCGAGACTTGAACAAATAAAGTTAAGAAGCCTCGCGACGAGGCCTTCTCGCGTTACAGAATTATAGGGTTAAGCACTACATAATTTGCCATTCTCACCAATGTTTGAAAAGGTCCAGGCAATCTCTTCTCAGACATGGCTGCTCAGAGTAAATCTGGTCCCGAAGTGCTAAACCTTTGTAGACACAAAAAACAGGAAATATTATGAAGACAAGGCTTATTAGATGACGTATTTTGGCATTTTGCAGCTTTAAACAGAGCTTTACTTGACAATATGGCATAAGTTCAACAAAACAAGACTTATAGATACATCTACCACGTTGCCAAATGTAATCAGTGAAATTTGGAACTGTTGCAATTATTGTTCACAAATTTCAGATATGAGCCAGTTCACAATTCCACTTTGCACATGAGCCTAAAAGGTCATTTGTATAATCAGGCTTGTTGGTTTTTAAATTCACTGGTATAAGCATCCGTGATGTGATGATTATTCATGGAATCCATATTGATGATACTTGCCAGCACATCGCTTAACAGCAGCAAGCCTTGTAACTGGCAATATAAAAATAGACAAGGTTCTTAATGCATTCACTACAAAACAATGAAATGGATGCCTGCTAAAGTGTCCATTGACACACCACTCTAGTCACCTGATCTACATACAAGCCATTTGTTCACTCTTCGTTTGAATATGAGTCCCATGAGTTGTTACATAGGCAAGCTTACATGTATTATGCTGTTTTGAAATCGAGTGAAGAGCCTACAAACAAACCAACTGGGAAAGTAAAAGAAAGGTCATTTGTACCAATGTGCATAATAATGCACTAATTGGGAACTGGCTTTAATACTGAGACAGGGAAATTTAAATTCATCACCACGAACAAAAATAATTGTAGTCAAGACCAACTGACACCAAAAATACAATCCTCATGACAATTATCCTCCATTTGGTTTCTGTGTGGATTTCTTTGACATATTTAGGGTGCAACGGAGCAAGAAATTAGCTTAACGGGATGGCACATTATTGGTGGAGATGAGAATTGAGCTTTTAACTTTTTGCAAAGATACCAAGGAAACACTTATGAAATAGTACAGAGCATACCATTCTAAGAGGAATTCAAAGTTTATTTGATGAAAAGCGGGTTTGGAATGACTGAAACATCCAAAAACAAAGTAAAACAAAGCGATCATAAAAAAAGTGTGGGTCCCACACTTTATAAGAATTGCTCTGTTTTGAATATCTCAGCCATTTCAAAACCAATTGTCATCAAAATAAACGTTGAATTCCTCATGGAATTACATGCTCTTTCATATTTCATAAGAGGCTTCATATTATCTCAACAAAAAAAAAAAAAAATGTTAGAAATCTAAAATCAGGTCTCAACCAAAACTATACGATCCCTTTAAGCAGTCTGCTGCCCTATGTACTTTGTGTTGGAATAATTATGCTGTTGCATTTATGTGGGCTTACCTTTCATGTAGTACCTGTCTCTCTCAAGAGCCTGGGCAATATAATACAGGCAAGCTGAATGGTAGTGAGAAGGTTAAAACAAAAGAAGAGTAAGAAAAGGGAGCTAAGACAGGTTAACCCTTACTGTTCTTTGTCGCCAATCTGTATGGCACACATGAGTGCTTTCCCTCTGACTGGCAAAGGTGTCTAGAAACTCATCATCAATATATGATGACATAAATGGTATCCCGGGGTACCAAATAAAAATCAGCCATTTTGTTGAATTATTTATTTTTTTTAAAAAGGTTGTACCCTGGGTGCCAAAAAGAGGAAATTATTTTGGTGCTGGAGCTAGCGCGCGCTAGCCACTGCACTGCACTACACTAAAGCACACGCTAGTGGTATCGCAGCTTTCATGCACGCATAGTATAACATGCAGTGGCATGGGAAGGACTATGTACACGCACACAGTGCATGCATTTTTCTCTGACTGTTCTCGAATGGACGTGAGGTGGCGCTACACAACGCGGTAACCCGGGGTACTACGGTACCCCGGGGTAACGCGTGGTGCATCATATAGAGATTGCCTAATCTTACTAATCCCCATTGAGTCATCACAGCCTTTATGTTGGACTTAGACACATTGCTACACCTGAGTGGGCTTCCTAAACTTCATACCTAGCTGAAGTTTTGATGGATTACTAAAATGAAAAAGCCTGGCATGTAGATAAGTGCCTGCGCATATAACAGGCTAAAACAGTGTAATACCAAATTAGACAGCACACATCTGAGTAATCCTCTATAGAATCCTGTTGTTTCTGGGAGCCGGAGTGGTTTTGCATTTGCAGATGAAGTCTGTCATCCACAAATGGTCTTTATGCCCCAAAAGCATTTATTAGGCATAGGAACAAAACTGTCTGACTGGAATTCAAATTCATTCTGCCAAAACTTGGCTGCACTGAAAGTTACTGTATATGAACCCACGTGGGATGTCATCCAAACTACTTTCATTCGCTGATAGCAATCTGTCTGGATTGTTTGAAAAATCTATGGTATAATATTGAATGTTATCTGACAAGTATAACTTGGACTAACATGGTTGTTAACATATCAAAGAGGTTATGTGCACACTTATCATAATCATTGTTACTACTTTTCATCGTATTTGAATACATTATGTAATATGGGTTTGATTAACTATAGCTGTGTATACTCAATGTCAAGAATATGTGACCTGCTACAACAAAAGGATCCTTAAGTCGCTGACGGGTGAGCCGAGCATGGCCCAGAAAATGCTATTTTCAGGCCTTTCCTTTGATCATTTAGCTTCGAAATTTCGGCAGATGATAGAAGATACATTAGACTACAAGATTATGTTCAAACAGAAATCCAAATGTTTTGACAGATTTTGGTGATCTGACTTCAAACTCGATTTTCTCGGCTCACCCGTCAGCGACTTTAGGATCCTTTTGTTGTAGCGGGTCACATATTACAAATGAATTCCTGAAAACCTGAGCAGAAATGAATTGTGTAAAAGGAAAAGCATGCCTTTGAGAAAACTTACTGACATAGTCATTGATGGCGTAGAGGATGGTACAGAGGTTGTCCAGGCAGGGCCAGTGGTGTTTGGAGCAGCGGAGACCCTGCTCAAAGGCCACCCGGGCTAGTGCCAGCTGGTACAGCTTCACCGCGGCGCTGCCAATCTTGTACCACAGTGTCACGTCAGTGCCGTCCAGAGTCACCGCCTGGAGCCATGATAAAGGAATGGGGGAACCACAAAAACAGACCACAACAATGAGCCTGCAATCTCTGGTACCCAGCTAGTCGAAGCCTAGTGTAGTTCAAAGACCCCAAGATGCTGTCAGCACTGGCAAATCATGAACAAAGGAAGCTTAATTTGAGGGCTTCAGCTCAAGTCAAGGTCATTTTGAGCACTGCAAATGTTGTCATTATTCATGAACCCGTAGTAAAACACACCAGTCCTACTGAAAAAAATTAGCACAGAATCACACAGCTGGTAATGCTTGGTCAGCATTCAAGCTGTTTCACGCTCAACCACTTGAAAAACTGTGAACATTCAACTACGAAAGGAGCTGATATCTAACCATGACATTGCATAATGTAATAAAACTTTCCTAATCTACCACTGTATTTGTGTGCATTTACGCAGTCATATACATATGTACAACACAAAGATAAACTATGCAATGTGAAATGGATTCCACAAGTTTGAGTTATTCCTTTGAGGGGCAGTCCGTAACCAGGACAAAGAAAAAAGAAAAAGAAAAAAGGCAGATTCTCAACTAAACAATTTCTGACTCCAGAATATATGGGCTATACAGGGGGTTGACACTTCCATTTCTTCTCTGGTGGCCCATTCGGGCCATTAAAATCTTTAAATTTGACATTTTGGTGGCCCAAAATAAAAAAAAAGAAAGAACTATAATAATCCATTTCAAATTTACAATACAGTTGCCTGGTTGGTCCACCACAAGAAAACTTCCTTGAAAATTTGGTGGCCCGACATCAATTTTCAGTGGTCCCGGGCCACTGCTAATATCAAGCCTTGGTTATACCATGGCTTACCTCCAGGTAGTTCTCCATGGCTGTGTTCAGGTCGCCCCTGTCCGATGCCAGGTTGCCGACGTTCTTGTAGGTGGAGTATTTGAGCGTAATGGCGGTGCTGGTCACCCCGCGCCGGTCCCCCTCTGGCGCCTTGACCTTTGGTCAAACAAAAGCAAAATAAGAACAGCAGTCAAACAATCATTCAAATACAGAGAGTCTTGGCAATTCTCAGTATCTGCACAGAAAACTTCTGCAAACATTGAAGAGCCCTGTCACAGATGCATTGTGGGATTCCTCGGTGCCCTTGTCACTTCTGGTTGTCTAAAAGAGCATCGCAGTTCCCATGCGATTCAGTGGAGTTATTTGTCTGCTTTTCCGATGTTTCTCCTTTTTTCTTGGCTATAATTCAGCTTTAAAATTGTTTAGAAAGTTTCTAAATTTTACGGATTTGTTATCACTAGAGTTATGGTTCACTACTGCAAGGCTTCAATGTGCTGGTCACAAGATGGAAAGTGAAGAAATCTTCAACAAAAAATACCCCTGGAAAAAGACAGAACATGACCTGAGCGCACATATGCAGCCAAAACCGGGGGAAAGATTGTCCCCCGAGCTATCCCACAATGTATCTAAAACGCTGCTCTGCGCACGGCACCTAGGTATTGGTAATACCGAGAATTGTTTATTTGACGAGATTATCATATAACATACACGGTAGATGCACAAATATTTGATGTCTTTAATGTGAATGGTGAAGTAAATGACATACACACACACACACAAATTTTGAGACTGCGAGATGACCACGCATCATACCTTGGCGAGAAATCGCGTCTGCAGCAGATCGCGGTACGTCTCCCCTGCCTTGTCCACCTGGCCGCTCCTCTGGTACTCTAGCGCCCTCTTGTACAGCGAAAATGCCTCCTCTTCCTACCGTTTCACACATACACACAAGACGACAATGAGGGAGAGAGAGAGAGAGAACATGGATGGAGAGACACAGATTACTGTAAAACGAGGAATGTTCGCGTGCATTTTAATTTTGTGAATTTCGCGAGAGCCAAGATTCGCAAATCAAAATGCATGCAAAAGTTCTTTTCTACACTATATGCATCAAATGCTATAGGCAACTCGCGAAGATTTCATGCCGCAAAAAAAAAGGCCGTCGGCTCCAATTCGCGAAAATTTCATGCCGCAAAATATTGTGTTTTACAGTGTAAGAATGTGGGTGTGAGGGGAAGGACAAAGAGAAGCATCATTCTTCTGATGAAAATAAATTATTTCTGCTGCCTGCCAATCATAAAACAGTTTGCACACTTATTTCATCCACAAACATACAATAGGCTGAACGTCTTACTTAGAGATTTATTTTGGCACATCTCTGTTGTAAGCCTACGCTTGTGGAAAACTCTGAACATTATAAACCCGTTGAGGATGAGTCCCGAGTATACTCGGGCAGGTGTCTATGGGAAATGCGTGTTGTAGCAAAATCACTCCGTCCTCAGCAGGTTAAGGAGTCAACCTATAAGGAACTTCAGAGGATTCGCATGTTTCCACAAGACGACAATATTGCTTGCAACCACAAATGCACAATTGAGATGAAATAATGATGTTACCACATTATAACTCTCTAAATTGATTGGAAACACACATTTAGAAAAAAAAAAATACAAGGAATTGGCAATTTGAGAAAGAAAGAGGAACTTAATCTTCTAAAATGTGCGGCCAATTCATAAAAATCAATTAAGTAAATAACAGGGCTTTTGAAATTATGGAGCTGAAGCAAAAAATAATGTATGAATAACAAAAACCTCAAATATCAAGCAGAACAGTATTTGCTCTTCCATAATGAAATACCAACTATACACAGTAAGAAATATTATGGCAAGATACAGCACCAAACCATTTGATTGTAGCTTCTGGGATTCAACGGCTTGAAGGAGATTAAAAAATAACAGACCTGCGCCTCTTTGGTGAGTTCCATCTCAGACTCTTCATCGCTATCGGCCTCTTCACTGCTCTCGTTTAATGCAGCAATCACGGCCTGAAACAAATACAAACTGGTGTCAACTCTCGTCGTTATAAAATACTTTGCTTAAACCATTCTTGATGATCATAGCGACAATGAGAACAAAAGACCAGAACAAACGGAGGAAAATACCACAAGATCATGACAAAATATCGTCTCAAATCTGTCAAACCTGTTAATCTGTCATATCTATGAATCTGCCAAATCTATGAATCTGTTTAATCTAGGTTTCCAAGTCTGGTGTAAAACATTACCCGGTAACTCTGAACACATCAGAGTCAGAAAGAGTTTTTAGTGTCGCCCTGCAATTCATCTGGTCTACACACATCCAAGACCCCCCCCCCCCCCCATGAAAAAAAAAAAGAGCATGACAATCGTAAAACAAACAAACAAACACACAAACAAACAAACAAAACAGTTTTAGGGAGTCTTTTAAGGCAGACAATGAATTCTACTCATAGAGAGACAGAGCATCAATTTTGTCTTGTACAAACAACATACAAGCATACAGCTAAAACACAGAAAAAAAAATCAAAACAAAACAGGACGTCCATATAACTCCCGAACCCCACTTTTGGGCTAATTCTTGTGCTGTGTTTTGCTTTTTGTGGCTTTGATTTTTGTTCTTGCTTTGTTTTGTTGTGTGGTTTTCTTGTTAAGGTGCCAAGTCATTCGGGATAGTTACCATGGAAGATGAGGGCTTCTTTGTCTTGGGTTTGGCCGACTTCTCCGTGTGCATTTCAGTTCGTTGGTAGGATGACGGCCGACTGACGTACACGACTTTCCGCTTCCTCATGATGTTCTTGGGAGAGAAGATAAACAGTCAACAAAATGCTTCGTGTCAACTATGATTTTCACTTAATACACCAGGCAGTGAGGTAAAAAGAAGGAGAGCAAATGGCATACATTGCTCATCATTTGATATTGCTTTGCATTTTGTTTAATGAGTAGCTCTGTGTAGAGCAGACATGTCTGAGAAGTACATTGATATTCAAGCATACTAACTATAAAAACTGTTATTTTCGTGAGGGATTAGTTTTCACAACTTTTGTGAATCACTGTTGGGCTGTAAATTTAACAACATGCAAAAATATTGCGAATGGATGGGCGTGAGTGCATTTGCGATGGCCTCAGTGTCAAATCGCGAGAACATCATCTCGCAAAAATGTCTGTGACCTCCTCATTCATAAAATATCTGTACGTGAAAATAACAGTTTTTTTAAAGTAATCATTTTGCCAATTGTGCTATACAATAAAGACACAGTATTAGTGTGGGGATTAGGGTTAGAAATAGGTTTAGGGATATATTTTGGTTAGGGTTTGGACTAAATTCAGGATTAGGATTAGGATCAGGGTAAGGGTCTGGAGTAAATTGTCCAGAGGGTAATAGTCCCAGAACCGTCAATGCCATGGTACTGTAAATGTTATAAGCTTGAGTCCAGAGGAGATGGTGGTAGTGAACAGCACATGCATGGTTTGTGTGGCACCAGGGCATGAAAAATCCTGCATCACCACCTATAATAGGAGGAGCCGAAAATTCAAATTAATTTCTCAAGCACCATGGGATGTATCTCCTCTGCAATAATTCTTCGTCCACTTGGATTTGCACAGGAATTCATGGGTACATTAATTTGCATATATGCATATGTGACCCGCTACAACAGAAGGATCCGAAAGTCGGGGGAGGACAATTTTCTGAAAATAGCATATTTATTCCCTTACTCTTCTACTATAATTTCATATATAGCACAATGATGATTTTATTAGCGCATGTCAAGTGACTGAGGAAATCAGAGCTTTGAGAAAAATGCCTTCAAAGTTTTCCTTCCAATGCTACATGTATCATGATCAAGGGGCGACGCTTTTCACCGTTTGACAATAGAAGGTATGCTCCTAGCGACCTCTGCGATGTTCATTCAAGCTTTAAATGGAGCCAGCAGTCTATGCACGACCAATCAGTAATCAGGATGCCACGCACTGGCCAATAAGATCACTCCCTCGTTGCTAGGGGCGGAGTCTAGCTGTGGCACTACATTCAAATCTTCGGACACCTTTCTGTTACTTTAAAAGTCAGAAAATCATGGCCCAGAAAAATGCCGATTTCTTTCCTTTCCTTTGATCATACCCATAGCTTCAAAATTTTAGTAGATGATAGACAAAACATTAGACTACAAACTTATGCCGAAAACAGAAATCTGATTGTCTTGACCAATTATGATGATGTGACTTCAAACTCGATTTTCTCGGCTCAGCCATCAGCGACTTTAGGATCCTTTTGTTGTAGTGGGTCACATGTTCATGACAGTAAGAGTAAGAAGCATGGGAGAAAGTGGAGGAGAATGAGAAGGAGGAGCACAAGAGGTAGGATAATGTAACAAGATGAGGACATACACACTGGACAGCAAAAGAAAGTACCCACTTCTGTCAAAGGCTGCACACAAAAATTCACCACTTAGAAATAAACAATTTTTGTACGCAGGTATGCTGCAATATCCATTAGCAATCACATACCCAATAGCAAGTGATTTTCTTTATTACAAAGAAAAAATGCCATGCACAGCATCTTGGTCACTGAATCAAAAGTCGCAAAATGTAACAGAATGAGCCTTACAAGCCCAGCAAGACGTGGCATAATTTTCCTGATGGAAGCTTGCTTACACCAGAGTAAAGTAATGTCCAGTCTAAAGAGCTAACTGATTTTATTCTGAGAAGTAGCATAATCAGGAAGGATAGCATCCCTAAATACAGAATACACTCATTAACATCATTTTGACAAAACAGGCATTCACTTTGACATATTGGTTGTTTAAAATGTTATCCATTCAGTGGCCATTTTTGCATGGTGGAAAGTGCTGTTGCGTGGGATTTTTTATTCAATGACCAAGATGCTGTGCATGTCAAGTTCTTCTTTGTTATGAAGACATTCACTTGCTTATGTGCATGTGATAAGTAAGGGGCATTGTAGCACACCTGTGTACAAAAACTGTATATTTCTAGGGGGTGAATTTTTGTGTGCGGCCTTTGACAGAAGTGGGTACTTTCTTTTGCTGTCCAGTGTGTTTCCCCACAAGAGAATGCCTCAAACCTTTTCGAAACTCTTCAGTAGTTTCTTCTCCCGGCTTTTGTGAATTTTTGCCATTCTCTCCCTGGCAGCTGCGTCATCGTCGTCATTGTCGCCATCATCCTCAGCATCGTCATCATCATCATCGTCGTCATCATCATCTTCATCGCCATCATCATCGCCGTTATCGTCATTGGAAGATGATGAAGAGGAGGAGGAGGATTCTATGACTGGTCGTCGTCGCTTGGGAATAGCATAGTCTTCGGTTGCTACATCGAAACATACATACCCACAAATACATGTCACGGCACCGAGTCTCATTGTGACAACAATTGACAGTATATTGGATAATCTCAGTCAAAACATACAGTCTGTCATAGTACAGTCAAACCTGGCAAGTAGCGACCACCTGTCTACAGTGGTCATTTGCCCTATAAGGCCACTACAAACAATTCCCTCCGAGAGAAAAAGCATGTTAAAGAACTCCTCTATAGTGGCCACATGTCAACAACGGTCACTTTTTTTGGCTCCCTTGGATGGCCGTAATAGACAGGTTTGACCATAGGTATGAATTTTAAGTCATATCCATGTATTGGTAAATGATTTTCCATGGCGCAAATCTTGCTTGCTTTTCACTACTTGGTAACACGAGTTATTCATGCATAAATTGTGAAGATACATGTATACGTACAAGATACCTTTAATCCAAAGTCTCATAACCTTTGGCTAGGTAATTTCTTAAGTAAAGAAAGAGAGCAATGCTGGGATTTCTTTAAAGGGGATGGCTAGTAACTGATCAGTGGGAATCAGTGGGAAAGCTGGGGGATGATTGTTCCAATACTTGTGGGATTCATTTAAGAGTACATTATATATCTATTGTTGTGTGAAAATTATTTGCTTCAGAATGGTCTCATATTCAAGAAATGTGCAGTTTAATGCCCCGTCACTGTACAGGCATGCTAACCTGGAAACAATAAACTGCACATTACTTGAATATGAGATCATTCTGAAGCAAATAATTTTCACACAACAATAGATAATGTACTCTTAAATGAATCCCACAAGGATTGGAACAGTCATCCCCAGCATTCCCACTCATTCCCACTGATCACTTACTAGCCATCCCCTTTAACAGCTCAATAATGAGGAATAATTCTGCATGGGAGGGAGTGCTTGACTCGAGCGCTCAGTGACAAGTCTGCAGTACCAAAATACTGCAGGCAATGTGAATACCTGAAGAAAGAAAGGGAAACACAAAATTTATAAAACAAATATTGAACATCTATTAAAATAGGTGTCAAGTCGTCGTAACACAATGCACTCACATTGAAGCTGATGTGGTGGCAGACCCTCCCCCTCCTGTAAGTGTGCTGTAGCCATAAGGAGTTTCCGCTTGGCCGCCTCCTGCAACAGTGAAGACAAATTTGCTGCATATCAGCTGGTACACACTCTTTGGTAAAAGCAAGAGGTTTACTTCAAAATGCCATCGTGACGTTATCTGAATTGAGCAATGACAGTTTCTGATATATAAATTCATTGATATAACATTTCTGACGTGAAATCCTATTCCACTCAATGACAGCAAAAGAAAAAGTGACAGCATTTAAGATGTGACCCCATCCCCCCCCCCCTAAAAAAAAAAGTAATACTACTCATGAAGCTGCATTTGCATGTAAGAATGGTTAACAACATTGGATGTGATTTCTCTAATTTTGATATTTAAATCTTTAAAAGCTGTCCCACAAAAAATACAGTGTTTGTAAACTTGTACATGAGACCACGCTCTGTTACCACTCTAAATTCTATTGCTATTGTACAGTGCATGTTGTGACAAGCCCTTATTCATGGCTCGACACTAACTTTTTTGTTTGGTGGCCCGATGGGGCCACCAAAATCCTAAATTTCAAATTTTTGGTGGCCCAAGAGAAAAATTTGGTGTCCAGAAAAAAACAATAAAAAACATTAAAAGTCCTTTTTTTTTTTTTAATGAGTCAAATATTTAAGTTTTATGATAGTAAGAATTAGAAGTTGGACATATCTGCTCATAAATAAACTTCAACAAACTTGCAACACTCACTCTCAGGCATTCATTCAGTCCTTTTCATCCACCCTTTCAACAAATTTAACTGCTAATTTCCGGCGCGAAAAGTTGCAAATTTATTGACATACTTTTCAAAAAATTTTGGTGGCCCGAGGTGGGCCACCAAATTTGCCCTTTTTTGAAATTTGGTGGCCCGACTTTCATTTTTGGTGGCCCCGGGCCACCGGGCCATCGTTAGTGTCGAGCCCTGCCTTATTTGTATCACAAATGTCATAGCTAACAATTTCTGTGTGCTAAACATCATCTGGATAATCTCCAAAGAAAAATTACTTCACTCAATTTTTTTTACAAAACAATCTACACCATACATTGTACATGTAGGCACATCAATCCTGTTCTTACACGTAAAACAAAGCAAGTTATTCCTTCAGAAAAAAACACTCTCAACTGCATTTGTACACAAGCATCTCTTGCAGTTGGAAATAGAAACATAGAAAATCAAACACAGCGTTTACCCACAAGAAATTAGACAGCCTACAGTGTATATCTACACGTTCCCCATGTTGCACTCGGAGATCTTATCAATTTATACACTTACATAGCTGAGACCACTTTCCTTCAGCGTTCTTATGATCGGCATGGTCCGGGCATCAGTTGACCCGCAAACTGAGGATTAACTGCAGGGGTAAGATCAATAAACCTTAGATTGGCTTGGATTCTGAAATTCACTAAATTCAATCCAAGGCAGTTTTATATATTTTGGGCTGGCAATATTATCACATTAAATACACATGAACATATACATTGGTCTATAAATAAATTAATCAATTTTTCAGTTTAAATTTTTAAATGATGTTTCAACACATGGACACACATACAGGATCCTACTACAATACTCCTAGACTATCATAATTACATGTCGGTAATTAGACAGAATGGCGCTAATGCAGTTTTGCATTGGGTGCCAAAATTCTGGTTTTACAAAATAAAATTCAATCTTTAGGTCAAAGTGATATGTGAAAATCTTTTTCCTTTCTCTCTCTGGGTTTGTGGTCACTTTAAAGTCTCAAAATAGTGAATTTTCCAAGGGGTCATGTTTTCATGGCAGTGCGCATTACAGATGATTGTTCCACCTGAAATGTAGCAATCCCACAGCGATCACAGTGAGTTTCTCTACGGCATCTTTAAAGAGACACATGTTTACAACTCTCTTTCTTTTCTCTTTCCCTGAGCTCGTATCAAGTTTTGTGGTACTGGTTTATATTTTGATAATACAAAGTGGTTGACTGAGGTCTGGTGTTGTTCTGTGTTGTTCGTGTGTAAGGATGTATCTGCGTGTGGGTGTCTGTGTGCCTGTCTGTCTGTGTGTGTTTGGAGGAATGCAATGAGAATATCTGTGAAAAATGTGATTATTATATGTCAATCTCAAAATAATTAATCATGGCCTTCCGTGGACTAAAAATCAAAGAGAAAGACAGGGGGGTGAAAAAGAGAGAGAAGAGAGCTAAAGAGGAGTAGACAGCCAGGTGAAACGGGATGAACAAGAAAGGATGGGAAAAGGCAGAAAGAAAATACATGAAAACAAAGATATAAGGGGAAAAAATCAGAATAACCGTGTAATCAGATTAATAGAAAGTAGCGTTAATTGGGGAAGAGAACATGGAAAGGAAATAAAGGAGGAAGGAAAAAATAGAGATAGATTGAAATTGAAAGGAAGAGAGATGATTGAAAATTAATGAAAGAACAGATTAATAGACTTGGAAAAAGACTTAAATTGCATGAAAAAGGTAAGAAAAAATAATAACATTTAATGTATGGATGTGAGATTGAAAGAAATGTTATATTGAAGAGGAAAGAATGAAAATGCAGATGAAGGGAGAGGCAGGTGGAAGGTAACAAAGAACAAATAAAAAAATACATAAAGAAGAGTTGGGAAATAAAGAAAAGACTAATAGAAAGGAAAGAGAAAACATGCAAGCCCTACTCAAAAATGAAAGAAGAAAAGACATAAGGACAGAAAAATAAAGGGATACTGTAAAAGTGGACATTTTCGCGGTGTTGAAATTTTCGCACATTTCGCGCAACGAGAAGCTAGCGTGAAAATAAAAGCACGCGAATATTTTTGCATGCCATATGTTCCAGTACTTGAAGTCTGAATTCCGCGGAATTAAAAACGTGCGAAAGTCTTCTGACACAGCCAAGTGCGAAAAAATTAGTCTCGTGAAAATATCCACTTTTACAGTACACTTCAAATTACACAACAAGCCTCAACAACTCCATAGGCATAATAGATTCATTTGGGACAAGCTGATGAAAAGAGGAAAAAAAAATCTTTTAAAGATACCATAGAAAAAATTGTTGTGATCGTATGGGATTGCTACTTTCAGATCAACGATTGACTTTTGTGCACTGCACTAACATCTACCTTTAATTTTGACATTAAAATTCATCATTTTTAGGATTAACGCGACAAAAGAGACAGTAAAAAGTTTTTACAGTCTACACTTGCTGAGACTACATGTAGAGCTACACATAAAAAGTAAAGATTGAATTTTATACTATAAAACAGGAATCTAGGCACCTGGTAAAAAAGCTGATGAGGGAGGGTCTCCAAAGATTGCTAGTAAAATTCATAACTAGCTCAACTGCAACGTAAACCCCGTTGCGGGGCACTGTAACCAGTATTATTGGCAGTCCGTAACATGTACATTGTACATGTTGGAGTCACTGTTGTGGTTATAGCTCAACTGTACAACTAGCCCGACCAGACGCTGTAGTACGCTGTGCGAATACAGCGTCTGACCAACGAGGCATGCACCTTCAAAGTGGGGAACCACAACACGACTAGAAAACTTATTAAAATTTATATGTTACTCACGTTAAGTGCATGCTTGTACACTGTATTACAGATAAGGTACTAAGTCCAGAGAGCCCTCACGATTAAGTCCATTGAACAAAAAAATAACACTTTCTAGCGCAGCAGAACAGCGAAGGAGTCCCCGACCATCGGGGTTCATCGTTGCAGAATTCAAAAATTTGTCATGCAATCGCTGAACTCTCTTCGTGTTTGTCAGTCCGTTGGTACAGCCCTATCGCGCTACATTTGTACTTTAATACAGCGACTGGGCTGTGTACAGTTACTGTACAACTAGACATGGTAGGCACCTAATTGGTAGACCCATGGCCATCTCAAAAAATAGATTGAGGCCAAGGGTTTCTTTAAATTCACTATCACTCCACAGTTTAGATTCTAAATTTAACATGTTATTGTTCAGTATTCTTGTTAAAGACAGAATGCTATCCGATTGCAAAAATGTTTAGAAAAGTTCTAACGTTAGCATCTAACTAACAAATAGATCTAGGCCTAACTCAATGAGTAACTGTTTAGATGTCACAACACTGTGTAAAACTGTAAAACAGATGAACTGAAACCAAAAATACAACAAAAAAATTAGAACCTAATGTCATGAAAACAAGTTTACCAACTGAATAATGAAAACAATTGCATTCTCATGGTAGTTCCTAGCCCTATATCGACCACCCTTTTTGAAACTGACCGCGTGTATTGGCGCACAGAACGCTTAGTACGCTACGCACTTCACTGCACGCAGAGCACATAAAAATGGATTGGCTTTGACCGTTGATGAGGATGGTGTGGGAAAACGCGAAAATTCACTGTTCATTAATTTGGTTTTAATCAAGGACAAAATTTCGAATAAATATTTTCACCGAATCGTAATGTAACGTTAATGTCTATGGAGGTTTCTAAAAAGCTTCGTACAACACGGTGTTCAAAAGTACTAGACACCTAGATCTAGTGTGTGTAATACAACTCGGTTTGCGTGCATTGTCAATGCAAAAACAGCGGTCAATCTCAATAAGGAGCTTTACCGCAGGGAGCTGAAACGAGGCCACGCAAGTTCGACGGCGATATTTTTGCACTGAAACTTCGAATCGAAAAGGGAACAACGGCATTTGATAGTGCTGGATTTTCTCAATCACGTAGGTCAAGTTTTTTATGTGAATTTCAGTGTTAAATATTCTTATCAAGCAAATAAACATTAGGCGGTCGATGAGTAGTAGGTCCAACCATACACCATGCACCACGCACGCGCGCGCACACGCACACATGCACACATGCACAAACACGCCAATAATAATGCATGGGACTGACCGGATTTAGTAAGTCACTTTTTCTCAATTTTCTAGCTACAGTGGGGAAAATCTACGTACTTTGTTGACAAGATATTGCAACCGGGAAAAGGGACTAAAGCCACGCAGCCTTGTTGTGTATTCAATTTACATACAGCTCTAACGTTACATACCAAAATACAACGTTGTAAATCACATAGTCATTCCTTGCAGTCGAAGAAAAGAACTCCGATATCCGATACAACGTACTTTTTATTATCGTACAGCACGGCAGAATACACTCCGATAGTCAGTTCAGTTCGGGAAACCCACTCACAAGGGGGGCCCCTCCTTATAAGTAACCCGTCCCCCTTATAAGTAACCCCGTCCCCCTTATAAGTAACCCCCGGGGCACCCCTTATAAGGAGTCTCCACGCTTTTTTGCAATGCAACGCGAAAATGAAAGGACTGCGGCAATTCGCTTGATTATGTCCATAAAGCTTCACAAGTTTCCTAGTTACTCACGAAATTTGAGCAAAATCGGTTTGAGGCATCATATCTAAAAACATGGATTTAAACGCGATGTCAAACGACCCATGCGAATGCTGAAATGCGAGCGATTACTGGCGTGAGTGTCGCCAGGCGCGGCGGCGCGGCAATGCTTGAGTGCAGACGTGGCGACTGAGCACGGAGGTCAGTCGCCACGTCTGCACTCAAACATTGCCGCGCCGCCGCGCCTGGCGACACTCACGCCAGTAATCGCTTGCATTTCAGCATTCGCATGGGTCGTTTGACATCGCATTTAAATCCATGATTTTAGATATGATGCCTCAAACCGATTTTGCTCAAATTTCGTGAGTAACTAGGAAACTTGTGAAGCTTTATGGACATAATCAAGCGAATTGCCGGAGTCCTTTCATTTTCGTGTTGCATTGCAAAAAAGCGTGGAGACTCCTTATAAGGGGTGCCCCGGGGGTTACTTATAAGGGGGACGGGTATACTTATAAGGGGGACGGGTTACTTATAAGGAGGGGCCCCCCTTGTGAGTGGGTTTCCCGGACTGAGTTAGCGGATCGAAGTCCCTGGGTGGCCGGCTGGCTGGCATTCGGGTCGCGGCCCGCAGCAAAAATCGTACACTCAGAGGCGTATGGTAGCAGACCATTCGGCGAAAGAAGCGCATGTATGCGGCGGGTGTTGGGTATTTTATACACATTGTATGGTGTGTGATACCGTGTGTGTGTGTGCGTGCGTGCGTGCGCCGCGCGTGTGTTTGTGTAGTGCATGTAAGGAAGGGGATCGACGGAGCGCGGGTAGTGTACGTTGCGTACCGCGTTGGGAGGTTTACTCAGCGCTTAGTTTTAATTGTGCATGCATACAACAGCCTAGGGATCTGTATCTTCTATGTCAAAAGTTGTCAAACCGTACATCTGCATTGATTTGTGAGTATGTTTTAGTACTTTGACATTGTCTTACGAATCCTAACTTCATAATATCCACGTCCATAATTGTTTAAATACGTATAGAAACAATAACTGTCTGAGTCTTGTGTGTGTGCGCTGTGGACGTACAATGTTACGTACAGCAGTATGGTTGGGTGTTCATAATATCGGACACCTAACGTTTTTCTATCAATAGAAACGTGGAAAATCTCACAATTTGCCTGAAATTTTACTCACGTGTAGAGAAAATACTCCGGATTCACAAGCGCGCACTGAAAATGCGATCTGAGGTACGCGCTCTAGATGGCGGCTTCGAACGCGTGGGGTGTCATTTTTTCCGCACTCAGTTGCCGGGCTCATATCGACCGACCACCCCGCCCTCTATTGACAATACGTATAAAGCGTACTTAAACGCGTTTTTTCGACAAGCTGCTGTTTTTTTCTAGTCGTAATTTTTTTCCCCAATAATATTTGAATATATTTTGAATCCTTCGATATTACTTTTGAAGGACTGTTTGATGAATTTGACTTGATTTTCATTAGGAAACTTTTCATCGTAATTGAAATAAATTAGATGAGTCGGTTTGTTTTTTTGGTAATCATGTAGAAATGCACACCTGCCGTTCTCTTCGTCGTTTGTCAATCAAATTTTGTGCAGCTATTGGAGATGCTAAATTGAACCATATCAGAGAGTTTTCATGGAATTAGAAAGCCGAAAAGGGAAGGAAAATGAGAAATCGGAGTTGAAAAGTACGTCTGTCGCGAACGTAAAATCTCCGACGTAGTAGGTAGTGCATCGATTTCGCAGAGAACGATGTCAACGATTATAATCGATTCTAGTAGTCTCTAATTAGCCACTTACTAACAATATCGAACACGTACGACTCGAGCAATACGTGTAGGCCCTGCTTTCTTTTTCCTATTTTTTTTCTCATTGTTCTCATTGCCACTATCATGATTATCGCTATTCAAATTATTGATACAGATTATTCGTACCAGGATTTAGTCGTCCTTTCCTTGAAAATTGTGGCAAGTATTGATTTTATCTTGACAAAAGTTGATAATAATAATAGAACTCTAATAATCTTATTTCAATAGCGTTGAAGGGAATAGAATGAGGTTGAAGGAAAAGTGGAAGAAAATGATAAGGCTATTAGAAGGAGGGAGAGAGAGAGAGAAAAGATGAGAGGGAAGTTGAATTCAAAGGGGATTTGTTTCTAGTAATCTAAATATAGGCCTAATATTAATAATCTTAGAAAAGTGTACAATCATGTTTTAAATATGGTGGACTTCTTATAAAGTGTTCATTCTACATGTACCTAAAAAGATACTCATGGCATTGTGGAAACAGAATATTGAAATTGAAATATTATTTTTTTGTAATTGATAAGTTTGATTTATAATATAAATATTATTGTTTTTATGATTAGTATTTGTTTTTCCATTTCACTTTTTAATTATGTATACAAGAACTGCAAACCCCAATATTTGCTTCTGTTTTGTAGTAGGCTATAGGTATGTCCATTTTATTGTGCAATAATAATATTCATGATTTTTTTTAGTATCATAGTTGATGGTATCTTTATTCAACAAATCATTGATTGCAGCCAGAAGCTGAATTACAAACGATTTTACATAAGTGATTACATTGAGTACATACACAGTATTGCATAAATATACAGGTGTAAAATTACAAAATCAAAATAACACAAATGCTCAGGTCAGACAAGACAAGAACTATTTAAAAAAAAAAAACACACCTCAGTCACTATGATGGAGAATTTTCTTTTTATTTCATATATCTTTTACTAGTTTGTACACGTACAATGTATTATCCTTCCATCATTCAGTCAGCAAAAATGTTGACAGATATACAGTCACACGCAGGAGAAAATAAGCTAAAACGATAAAAAACAGACGCATCAAGATCACTTTCTTTATTCCACTTTTTACCGCTGAGCCGACGTAATTATTGTGGTTAAACATCAAACAAGCGGCTGTATCACAGACTACAACGATCGATTATCATCGTTATATCGCTCTTGTACATAATCGATCACCCATCAAGCTACGCTGACACAGCCGTCGATCGCGATCGGCGTACTTTTGAGTCAAAATTAGCTACTTTTCTTCTGTAATTGGCTATGAAATTTCATGAAACCATCAGATATGGTCCATCTTGACATTTCTGATATCCAAAAGAAGTTTTCATAGACAAATTAAGGAAGGAA
The DNA here is from genome assembly GCF_964275005.1 of Diadema setosum. Classification (NCBI taxonomy): domain Eukaryota; kingdom Metazoa; phylum Echinodermata; class Echinoidea; order Diadematoida; family Diadematidae; genus Diadema; species Diadema setosum. Next base: position 11,702,917 of record NC_092687.1, on the reverse strand, counting down.
ATTGTAGGTGTGCATGGTGTGCATTTCTACATGATTACCGTTTTTTTCACATTCATTTCTCGTTTCTGCATCAACTCGTAGTGTCGTACGGTCGTAGCGGGCGACAAAATGTTTATGTCATGTGTATGTGTAACGTGTGTGCACGATCGTACAAGCGGCGGTGACAATTTTGCGGTCAAAATCGTCAAATTTATTACGGAAGGATACTCTACATCTAACAACGAGTCAGCAAAGGTAGGCCTAGTTATATGTAGTTACACGATAAACCTTATTCGATTTTGCTAAATTTCGGTAATTTAGAGGGAATACTTAGTTGTTTTCGCCACATTTTACTCGGTAGCGTAGCCCAGTGAAGAATCGAACACCGTTGCGCGTAGTCCCATGCGTACATTTTCTTTCTGTACGCGCAATGCCATTATAATGCGCGGCCGGTCGTTATGGACCCGGTCGGTGGGTTGGACCCCTACCATACCTTGCATGAGGCTGTTGTTTCTGCTGAGGGTTCATTACAGGACTTGTGTTATGAAAGCTGGGAAGGAGATATTTATAAGTTGTTTTGAAGAACATTGTGGATTGTGCGAGGAGGCGATGTGTGTGCAAAAGATCCTGTCTAACCTGTTAACTGTTACTGTACGAGCTGAAATTTTTGCTGTGGTGTTAATTTCGCGAATCGCCTTTGAACCGCGAAAATAACAACACGCGAAAATAACAATGCGCGAATAAATTTAACTAAGTTCAGTTAGAGCCTCGCAACAACGAAATTAACAACACGCGAAAATGTTCTCCAAGTAGCAATTCGCGAAAATATCTGCACGCGAAAATTTCAGCTCATACAGTATTACATTACATCTACATGATCAATGAATGATGTAGTTATATCTGTACAATGTAGTCTATTTCGAAGCCAAACTTAAGACGTTGAGACAAGCTTTTGTGTTCAGTCTTCATTAGTTCATGATCTTGATTTTGTTAAGGTGCATCATTTGCAGTGTAAAGAAGCCAACTACCAAGTATGTCGCTACAATCCAGTGAGAGTGTGGGGGCAAGGAGCCTGGCCCACCTCGTCAGCTATGCCTCTGACTCCGACGAGGAGAAGATGAAGGATGAGGAGGAGGAAGAAGATGGAGAGATAGCGGAGGTGGAAGGAGAGAAACCGGATGGTGATGGCATCTCTGCCAAGGAGACCAAGACACAGCTGAAGCAAGGAGCGAGTAAGGCAAAGTTTACTTTTAAAGGCATCGTATAGTTTCGGTTCAGACCTAATGTCAGGTTTCTAACATTTTTGGGGAGAAAATGAAAAACCTCTTATGAAATTTGAAAGAGCAAGTAATTCCAAGAGGGATTCAATGTTTATTTGGTGAAAATTTGTTTTGAAATGGCTGAGTTATCCACTAAAGTGCCATCCTAATAAAAGGTGGGACCTACAATTTGTACTGTAGGCCTACCTTTTATTACGATCACTTTGCTTTACTTTGTTTTTGGATGTCTCAGCCATTCCAAAAGCAGTTTTCATCCAATAAACTTTGAATTCCTCTTAGAATGGCGATGCTCTGTACTTTTTCATAAGTGGTTTTCTGGTATCTCACAAAAAGAAAGGCCCAATCCTCGTCTCCACAAATACTATACCATCCCTATACATGTTTTAATAGCTTCCCTCTTCTTTTTTTCTAGGCCTGCTTTTCTCTTTATTTTGTATTGGGGGGGGGGACTAAAAAAGTAGAAAAATATGATCTTTTCCAACAAATTTTGTGTTTCTTACAAGGAATTTGACCAAGAAATTCTGTGAAAAGATTGATTGATTATTCTCCCTTCAAGTTTAAGCTCAGATTACAATGTACAACCGTAGGTCTTTAGTACAGAGAATCCAGCCGCCCTGCTTTGAGACCATTTTCTCAGAATCTCACCTAAAGCCAAGTATAGACCTGCATGTGGACCGAGTGAAAACAGCAATATTAGTAGAACACATCTACTGTTCAAAAAGTTTATTGTTAATGGTGCCATCATGTCGGGACGAGAAGACCACAACAGTTTGTGACATCACTAGAGATCAGTGATAATAAAGAGAATTGAGAATTCCACAAAATTTGAATTTTTAATGAAAAGTACCGGTACATGTGCACATTCCTTCAACTTGTAACTGAAGGGTAATATCATACCACTAGGCCTTCTTCCTAATTGGGGTAGGTCAAGTGCTCGTTTGTGTCCAGCATAGTAAAAAAAAAGTTTAAAAGAAATAACAAAACGAATGAATAAATGCAAACCTCTGCTGTGTGTTTAAAAAAGAAAAAAAAATTACATGTAGAATAGCTGCGGAAAGAATTACAGGTATGCTTGCTAAGATTTTAGCTTGCTAAAGTACTGTACATTTATGCGTACGTACAGTGTACCCTGTATAATTAATGTTACAATTGTGTGTCCTCAACTATTTCCCCATACATTGGTAAGAAGCAGATTCTTTTTCTGACTTTCAGCTATTACCCCAAAAATAAATAAAAGACAGAAAAAAAAAACACAAAAAGTGAACACTGACTTGTCTGTCCGATTGGCGATTTGTCAAAGGGCCCCATATTTGGGTTCATAAACTTTGAGATGGATCCCAGTCAAATGACTGGCTGAGATCTTCTACAATGTATGCAACCAGTCTTTTACTTTGCCTAAAGGCCCAACTTTACACTTTATCAGGTTTAAGTAGTATATCAATGTCCCATATATATATATTTACTTCTGTAAATGAAGGCAATATTTTTATGTGCTTTTGTACAACTATAAATATTGACTCTATTAAAAAAATTTAAAAAAAGTCACCTGAGCTTGGAATTATGGTTAACTGTATAAGCAGAAACGTTCGCAGCACAGAACTCGTTTTTTAAAGGGACTGTACAGTACTGGTTGAGGTGGGGATTCATGTTTTGAACATTCCTAAGTGAGATAATGAAAAGCCTCTTATGAAATATGAAAGAACATGTAATTTTAAGAAGGATTCAACATTTATTTGATGAAAATTGGTTTTCAAATGGCTGAGATATCCCAAAAGTGCTAATAATAAAAGGCGACATGCCACAACTTTATTAGGATCTCTGTGTTTCACCTTGTTTTTGGATATCTCAGCCATTTCAAAACCGATTTTCATCGAATAAACTTTTGATACCCCTTAGAACTGCATGCTCTGTGACATCTCATAGAGTGGTTTCTGAATATTTCGCAAAGAGTTAAAAGCTAAATCCTCACCTCGACCAGAACTGTACACACCCTTTAATATATCTGACAGTTGCACAACACTATACACAGGTGTAACAGTTAGTTCTCTTGTTTCTGCAAAGGCCTTGTGTCATATTACACTGTTGAAGAGGAGGAAGGAAGGAAAGAAGAAGAAGGAGAAGATGAGGAAGAAGAGGATGTGGTCAAGGGTCCGTCAGGGTCAAGGTCAAAGGTCACACCAGAACCCGACGAGGAGTCTTCTCAGCTGAAGAGAAGTTCGGTAAGCGAGTCAACTGTGGCAGTGTAAAAAGTATTTATACAAATTGTGAATGGTCCCGAGTGTTATGGTACATGATTTCGCATGAGGTGATTTTAGAGGCGCTGTATTTAACAATTGGAAGCCGAGTTGAATAGTGCGCCTCATCTTTCACCGAGTGTGAAATCTTGTTCCATTGCATGAATAAAGACCATACACTATTTGTTTTTGATACAACACCTCGGACGTAAACAGATGTGGTCCACTCAGATTCTTGAATCTAGCACAGAAATGGCAAGCATTTTTTTTTGTGAGAAAGGCAACTGAGTAGCACAGTCAGTCAGTCTAGTAGTACCATCAATGCTAGACTGACTGAAAGTGATGGTTAGTGCGTACTATATGTAACCCTGCATCACAAAACAAACATTAAAGGTAGGGAATCCCATTTGCATGCCTTAAATGAAGAGTTGTATGAATACAGTGGTATGTTGAAGAGAGTATCATTTTAGAAACTCCCATAAAGTATTGAAAGTGGAAGGTAACATTTAGTACATTTTTATTGACCGTTAGATTTTGAATTGAATTTTTTTTTCGGGGCTCACTGTAAATTCCAGTATATTACTAGGCTACCTTTGCAGACCCATGCATGGCATGTGTGTCCATCATGTATATTTTGTGAAGAAAGTTCATCAAAACTTACAAACATTTCTATATACATTCTTGCCACACACTCTATATGTTATTACATCAGCTCTTATACTTTTAGATTTGTGTTTATAGATAAAAAATACAGAAGACTGCAACAAAAAGGCTTAAGTGTGGCTGACACACAGAACTACTGAGTAGTTGAGTTTTGTGCATTATTCAAATTGTAGATAACTGTTGACTTCCAAATTTCTCAGCAGTGGCCTAAACAAGTCCCCTGAGGTTCATATTTAATGTTTTGCTGCATTTTGGGAGGTCTGTAAAAGGTATCCCCTACCTTTAAGTCGCCAGACATGAAATTTTAGTTAAGAGCATATATTTCTGAAAGAGCAGACTTTAAGCTTTAAAATGATGTATAACTCAAAGCAAATGGACTCTCCTTACCTGCATTGTATGTAAATATTGGAAAGAAGGCACACACTCGGGGAAAAGTGTGAACTGAGAAAAGAGGTTCTGAAGTACAGTGTCTATTCAAGCGCTTAATCTTTACCAAGCCGTGCTGGCTGTGTGATGAATGGGACAAAAAACAGGATGTAAACCACTGGAGTAACAATAATAATAATGAAGGCATTATCAAATTAACCCTAACTTACCCCCCCCCCCCCCCCCTGCGACCATTCTGGCGCGCAAAATTTTTTGACTGCGCCGTTCGCTGACTTTTTACTTTCAAGTCTCGCGCAACTTTTGAGACCAAATTTGTCGCGCCCGGGCATACCGTTCCAAAGCCACGCCCCTTCAAAAAACTTTCGTCAACCCCCAAATTGCTCAAAAACATATTTTTTTTGTACAAAGTCAATACAAATTGTGTTTTTTCAATTAATTCATATAAAGATTCATATTTTTGATTTTGATGGCTGAAATCAATTTATTTTAGTATAATTATGCTTCAAAAAATGTGTGTGACAAATTCTGCTGAAAAAACAACAAAAACTAAAGTTCGTAAAAAAACAAGGAAATACATAAAGAATTGATAAAACAATAAAAAACATAAGAAATTAATTTTGATTCTGAATTTTTTTGTACGCACAAATGTTTGGAATGTCACTAGGAATATTTAAACCAAAAATCAGCATTCCATAAGCTTTTATTAGCCAGTTACAGACAAAAATGATTTTTTGGCATATATTTGCAAAATTAATTGATTTAAAATAGAAAATGCAAATTTTTTGAAAATTTAACTTAACAGTCTTGTAGATTACATCCGGCTTTATGTTCATGCAAAATTTTGCGGCAATCGCGCGATCAACGGCCGAGATTTGAAGGGGGGGCCATAATGCCCCCCAGGAATTCAAGCTCGCTAAATAGCCCAGGTAAGTTAGGGTTAAACTGAAATTGAGCATGCCTTATCAACACATTCTGTCCTTAATTAATGCCAACTTTCAAAGCGGGTGTAGCATCATCCTTTCAAAAGTTATAGGAGTTGAAAGTGAAGAGAGTGAACAAGGTTTTTAAGAAATGAAAAGGGTACTCTAAAGACACACTATTCTGCCAAAAAATGTTCGAGATAAACTGCTGAAAAACACACTTTCCTGCCCGTTTTATGATCCCAAATTTTAGCTTAGTGTAGAAGAAGATTTGCAATCTCAGAAAATATGAAAAAGTCGAGATCGGCTCGGTTGACCCATTTCACCTATTTTCAGTCCTCACACAAAATCAGTGTGGGCGACTTTTTTTCGTTTTGTGATGCACGGTACTGATGGTACTTTCAACTGAATGTTATGTGATGAGCAATCGACCAATCGGATAGCTACATTCTTTTTAACTCTTTATGTGCCATGGTGGAAACCCCCTGTGTGCCACATTATTCTGAGACACCAATGTTGTCATGCTTTGGGAAGATATTCTGTTTTTTAAATCCATGTAACTTTTACAGATTTCTGTTTAGCTGGACACGTAATGAGCAAAGTTGTAGAAAAAATGCCAAGCCATGTGTTGATAAAAATGGTATGACAAATATGTTATTGCTTTTCTTTGAAATGACCGGGAACTACATTATACATGTAGTTAAAAGGCATGACTTTTGCATGCTAAATAGGGACAGAAACTTAGAATTTACACAAAAAATTCAGTAAGGAACACCAGTTTTGGTCAATCATCAAATAAAATGCAAGCTATATGTAAAGACGAACGACAAATCGTGAGAACTACTTTCATTATACTGTGACATTTGGCAATTTATCGATCGGTTTTGGCGGATTTGTGCGTTTGAGCAGAATATATGCGAAGTTGGCATGCCGTCAACTGAGTTGGGAGTGCGACATGGCACATAAAGAGTTAAAAGTGTATTGTAATCTTTAGTATTGCATTCAGGCAGTGGCTGCTTGTGGCCTGTCCCATTTCACTGCAAGTCTGGTGGGGGATATCTTGGCTTGAGCTAGAATCATAGGATAACCTTGCTTCTTCATTTTTAGGAGAGGTTGAGCTCACATGAATTTCCTGGTGTCGAGGCTTGAATGTTTTAATGTAATCAGGAAGAGGGCAGGATTGACACCAAAAAAAAAGAAAAGAAAAAAGACTACAAAAACAACCATGTCAATGATGTCATGCCGACTTTAGATTTAATATTATTGCTGAAACACTGGGTGATATAACCTGGCATGTTTATTTTTGTTCTCTATCACTCTCATACACACTGATGGGCAATCGGTCAAAGTTGCTATCAGCTGTCATAAGCAATCAAAAAGAGACTTGTGTTTAACAGGTACATTGATTTGTAATCACTGCATATATTTGATAATATTTGATAATGACAACAAAAGGAAGTATTTCGTGAAAATATTCTCAATTTCGCATTCATTCTATCATGCAGCTTGTGGACAAGGACTATCTCACGGCATCAATGTCGTTACCGGAGTCAGCTCTCTCGCAGAAGATCCGCCGGCTCAGCGCCGAGGAGGTCTCTCTGCCCCCCGAACCACCTGGCAGGTGTCCCAGACAGCTCCAGGTATGTTTGGGGAATTCAGGGAGAAGGATGGTGATAGGGGAGGGGGATGGATCGGAGTGATGTGGATGGTGGTGGTGGTGGTGATAGTAGTGATAGTTATGATGATGATGATGATGAGGAGGAGGATGATGATGATGATGAGGAGGAGGAGGATGAGGTTGGTGATGATGAGGAGGAGGAGTAGGAGGAGAAGGATGGGAGTAGTATGATGGCAACAGCAGAAGATGGTGATGGTAGCTGTGATGATGGTGAACGGATGATGGTGGCAGCTGCGCTGATGATCATGGTGGTACGGTGATGGTACCTATAATACTAATATACGATGATGATGATGATGATGATAATTAGGAAAAAGAAAGAGGTGATAATTTCACTATTGGTGATGTTAGCAGTAATGATGATGATTGTATCAGTGAAGATGGCTTTGGGAATGTTGATGGTGGAGTTGGTTCTTCTCCTTGTACAATGTAGGGTATGGCACAATGTGCCTGATCGATACCATTTGCTGACTATTGCTAGTCACCTGGGGCGAACCACAAAGGGTCGGCATCATTCGCCAGTTTTTTTTCTTGTGCGGTCGGTAGAGGGACCACTTCACCAGGTTAGAACCCTGCTCTTACAAGTGATTTTGGCAGTTGTTTAGGAATGGTGGAGGTAGCAAGTATGATGGCAGTGGTAATACTTGGTGATGATGATAGTTGTAGCAAGGGTGATGATGGAGGTAGTATGGATGATAGTGGTGGTAGCAAAAATGATGGTGGTGATCTAAGTGATAATGGCTGTGGTAGCAGTGATGATGATGGTAACAGTGCTTGTGGTAGTAGCAGCGGTGATGGTGGAGGACACTGGTAGCAAGGATGATGGTGGTGGTCCAACTGATGCAAGAATGATGGTGGTAGCATTGATGACTGAGATGGTAGCATGAATGATGGTGGTGATTCCAGTGATGAAAATGGTGGATTCAGTTATGTTGGTTGTGATAGCATTTCAATGTTGATGGTAGCTGTGATTGTGATGGTAGCAGTGACTGTGGTGGTGTTAGCAGTGACTGTGGTGGTGTTAGCAGTGACTGTGGTGGTGTTAGCAGTGACTGTGGTGGTGTTAGCAGTTATTGACAAGGAGGAGAAAAATGAGTGATGGTCTTGAATTATTGTGGTGGTGATTGGTGATAACATTCATAAAATTTGTAGTAACAAGTATGATGACTATCCAGCTGATGACGATGAGAAGGAGGATGATGATGTAATGATGATGATGATGAGGAGGAGGATGAGGATGAGGCTGATGATACTGATGCTGATGATGATGATGATGGTAGTGCAAATGTTAGGGGCATTAGTTAGCCATGATGAAAATGGGAAATGCACTGCCAGCTAATGTTGTCAGTGAAAGTGATGTTTCTTCAAAAGGTAAAATGAAGTCATTAAGAGATGTGGAGATCCAGAGTGCTTGTTACAATCATGATTCAAGTCTATGGCTTGCATTCTGATCCTGTTGTCTTATTCTTCCCACAGGAGAAGATCAACAGCTACTACAGGAAGCAGCAGGATGTGAACCAGCTTATTCAGAGGAGAAAAGATTTCAGAAATCCAAGGTAATGGAGAAAATAGCAAGCACAACAACCAAAGTCTTGCACAAAATATAGAAAATGGAAATGAAAGATGCCTCAGCAGTAAATTTACATCAAATATGTTCAATTTTGTATCCTAATGCCCCAGTCACATAGACATCCCGGATCACCCCGGACCACCCCGGATCTGATCCGGGGAGAGATCCGTGTTGACGCCGGGAGGCCAACACGGCAACTTTTGGAGGTCAAAAACATCCGGCGTCATCCGGGGATTGCCGTGTTGGCAGAGCAATCCGGGGTGGTCCGTGTGGCTGCCGTGTAGCTGCCGTGTTGATCCGTGTAGATGCCGTGTTTGTCCGTGTAGACGCCGCGCTCTTCCGGCCTTATCCGTGTAGCTGCCGTGTTGATACCGTGTGTACAGCCATACCAAAATCCCGGATCTCCCCGGATCTCCCCGGACGTCCCCGGATCACCGTGTAGATCCTTGAGCATCCGTGTTTATATGTGACTGGGGCCTAAGCCTCCATCACGAAGTGTTACCACAGAATAGTTCTTTGAGTTGTCTGGCCGTCCTTTTATCGGTTTATCTGTATTCTTTTTTCACTCGGTGTATACGGGACAAATTTTGAACTTGGTGTATAAGATATTACATGCATTTGATACTGCACAATAACATAATGAAGAATTTGGGCCATAGGGTCAAAGGTCAGTGAAAATGTTTAAAAGAAAAAAAAAGATCCTTATTTTTGACGATAGCTGAAAGTGTTTTCATGAAATTTGGTGATTATATCTTGCCAGATTGTAATTTGTTGCCAATCCTGTGAAGCAGTCATCTCACGTTGTCAAGATGTAGTGTGTAGACCTATTGCAGGGCTCGACACTAACGGTGGTCCGGAGGCCCGGGGCCACCAAAAACGCACGTCGGGCCACCAAAATTTCAGAAATGACGAATGTGGTGGCCTGATCGGGCCACCAAAAAAGGTCGGATGTTTGCCTTTGGGCCACCAAAAATAAAAGTTAGTGTGGAGCCCTGCCTATTGGGAGAATTAAGCAATGCAGCGGATGCATGCCAGTTGCCGTAGCGACATTCTTATTTTCCCAAGTTTTGAGTCAAGTTTTCAAAAGGCTGCTGAATGTGTGAAAGACGCTGTAACTTTTGGAAGTTAATATCTGTATTTCATTACAGTTACTTTGAACAGATACGATTGTATTTTTATGTCAGAATAGATCAATATAGTGTTCTTTGATATTCATGTATTGTTCTCTAAAGGTCAAAGTTTAAAATTTTCCTTATTTTACCATAAGTGTACTCCAGATTTGTATGAATTGTGATAGCAGTAAAAAAAAAAAAAAAAAAAAAAAGGATCCATTGAAATGTAAATACATTTGTGGGTGCATTGATCAACTCACTTGTGGTGCAGAGTTACGTTTTCCGAGCAACTTTCAGGGAGTTTTGGACTGTTGATAAACAAAATGCCATTTTGATTATGGGGTTACATGTTTTTGAAATGCTGAAAAAAGTTCAATCTCAAATGTGTTTGGGCCACAAACGCGTTTTGCAGTTGATAAACACAGTGTCATTTTGAAGCGCCTCTATAGCTTGGACCTGCCCACGCCAACCACTGCCGACTACACATCTCCGCTCCTTGGGTAAAACTGTACGATGGAGCTGCGCAGTGACAGGGCCTCCCAATCGACTCACAACAGAGTTGATGGACATCAACGGAAGAAACACAATCAGAAAGGTGTTTGCAATATTATATGTTTCGAAATTGGGTATTGAAACGTGTATCAAACATGAAACAGTTGATGGATGTAGCACTTGTTTGTGATTTTATTCATGAAAATCCCCAACCTTGTATCTCCTTCACTCAGCATTTACGAGAAGTTAATTGACTTCCTCGGTATCGACGAACTTGGCAGCAACTACCCAAAGGACATGTACGACCCTTATTGCTGGGAGGAGAGCTCATACTATGAGGCTCTTGGTGAGTATCGAGATAGGACTGGTCGAATCTCCAGAAAAATTAACACCAAAACATAGTTCATGTATGCCTGCAGAACTGTCAATTTTTTGCTCAAAAATGTCTACATGTATGCAGAAGGAATGTGTGGAAGAAATAATGCTGTGATAACGAGCTTTCAGTTGGGCAAGGACACAAATGTGAAATGTTAGCCTAAAAGCTCTGTCGGAAGGCCACAATCTCAGAACATACCTGATCGTACTTGCTGTGTAATTTTTTCATGACTGATTGTCGATAATCGACAAATCGAGTCACAGCAATCTTTGAGAGTGAATCACATGATTTCTCTCTTCTTTGTCATTCATTCACTCATTTCATTCCCTCTAACTCTTCCATTCTTTGGTCCTCTGCTCCTCATGTTCTGTCATTCACTCAATGATTCTTTCATTCTCTCGTTCTCTCACTCCCAGTCATTCTGCAACTAAGGCTCAGTCTCCTCTTAATCTTTCATTCTCCTATTCTCTCGTTCTTTGGTCCTCTGCTCCTCATGTTCTGTCATTCACTCAATGATTCTTTCATTCTCTCGTTCTCTCACTCCCAGTCATTCTGCAACTAAGGCTCAGTCTCCTCTTATTCTTACGTTCTCCTATGTTCTTGTTCTCGTTCACATCAATCTGCAACTAAGGCTCAGTCTCCTCTTATACTTACATTCTCCTATTTTCTTGTTCTCGTTCACATCAATCTGCAACTAAGGCTCAGTCTCCTCTTATTCTTACGTTCTCCTATTCTCTCGTTCTTTTGTCCTCTCCTCCTCATGTTCTGTCATTCACTCAATGATTCTTTCATTCTCTTGTTCTCTCGTCATTCTGCAGTAAAGGCGCAGTCTTCACTTATTCTTTCATTCTCCTATTCTCTCGTTCTCTCGCTCCCCATCAATCTGCAACTAAGGCTCAGTCTCCTCATATTCTTTCATTCTCCTGTTCTCTTGTTCTTTGGTCCTCTGCTCCTGATGTTCTGTCATTCACTCAATGATTCTTTTATTATCTTGTTCTCTCAATCGTTCCCCATCAATGCGTGCAGCAAAGGTGCAGTCTCATCTTATTCTCTCGTTCTCTCGCTCCCCGTAAATCTGTGCAGCAAAGACTAAGTCTCCTCTTATTACGTTCTCCTTTTCTCTCGTTCTCTCGCTCCCTTTCAATCTCTGCAGCAAAGGCTCAGTCTCTAAGTATTCTTTCATTCTCATAATCTCTCGTTCTTTGATCATCTGCTCCTCATGTCATTCAATCAATGATTCTTTCGTTATCTTGTTCTCTCGCCCCCTGTGCAGCAAAAGCTCAATTTCCTCTTATTACGTTTTTCCTATTCTCTCATTCTCTCACTCTCCATCAACCTGCAGCGAAGGCTCAGAAGGAGGAGATCCAGAAGAGGAAGGAGAAGGAGAAGAAGGAGAGAACCAAGGTGGAGTTTGTCACTGGCATGGTGAAGAAGCCCCAGCTCCAGGCAGCTCTTGTGACCAGCACAACAGGAACAGCGCCCTCAACCTCTGCAGCAAGCCAGGGACCAGTCCATGGTAAGAACAAAGAGCATGTATCACAGTGACGTGACATTTGCTCCTCCGACAGTTGGTCCACTCTTATTTTCTCTTCAGACTTAGGGTCAGGTTTAGGGTTAGGATTGTGATAGGGTTCGAGGTTTAGTTTGATGCGAGGGTTAGGATTAAGGTTAGGGTTGTGTTTGTGGTTAGAATTCATGTTTGGCTCAGCATACAGATATTCCACGGGAGCAGCTGTTGCTTGCGCAAATATCATGCAACCTATATTACACATACTAGAGTGGTTACTCGCTGCACGCCCTGAGTGATTGCTCTGTGACTGCGCAGAGAGACATTAGGCTCTAGGCTTACCCCTCATGGCTAGCATGCTGGAATACTAGCAACCAGGGAGCAGCCAAATCAAGGAGTGTAGATTCGCAAAAAAAATTTCAAAAGTTCAAGTTCGCCCTGTCTAAGATGTTACGAGAGCACGTTGAGCCACACACACAGATTTCAGTTTGCCATAAGTACATCGTCGCTGGGGCGACAAGACCTCGTATCTACAAAATGTCAAATGTTCAGGAGAGCAAAAAAACATGGCAGCCAAAGCACTGTATCCAATGGGATAGACATTCCTTTGACATGCCGTGGTGGCTTCATTTTTGGGGTAAGACATCTAGGATTTGGACAGGACATCACTTAATTGATTATCTGACCATTAATCTAAAAAAGTCATTTTCACCAAAACTGCAGATACAAGGTCTTGTCACCCCAGCGACGACATGTAAATGGATAGTGAAAAACATGCTATAACAGGGTACTTGTCATAGGATTTATGTCCTCTTTATAAGAAGGTTCCCTTGCCAATGTGCAGTCATTCTATGAAACTTGGTTTAAGGAACAATGAAGAATTCCGAAATTGCAAAGTTTTAATGTCTTCCCTCTTTCCCCCATTCCCGTTCCCAATTTTACAGAGGAGAAGAAGCGGAAGAGTAAATGGGACAACCCGATCCAGACCCTGCCACCTCCTGTCCCGCTCATGCAGCGACCGCTCATTTCCATTGTCACCACCACCATCACCGCCCAGTCCGTAGTCTCCACAACGACGTCGGCAACGGGGTCAAAGACCACGGTCATCTCATCGATAGGGACCTTTAAGAAGCCGAAGATGGAGAAATGATGACATAAATGGTATCCCGGGGTACCGAATAAAAAATCAGCCATTTTGTTTAATTATTATTATTTTTTTTTTTTAAGGTTGTACCCTGGGTGCCAAAAAGTGGGAAATTATTTTGGTGCTGGAGCTAGCGGGCGCTAGCCACTGTCCTCGAGTGGACGTGAGGTGGCGCTACACCTCGTGGTACCCCAGGGTACAACGGTACCCCGGGGTAACGCGTGATGCATCAAACAATGAAGGGCGGCCCTCTGATGTGTGTATCAGCAACAGAATGTTGCGTGCATTAACTTGGACACTTTTCCCTGAACAAAGACTAGTGTGGTACCATGTGGGAGCAGTGGGGGGAGAGAGCAGTTGTAGAGTGGCAGCAAGCATCATATCTGCCTTTCCTCACCATCCTTGAGAGATTCTCGAGTTTGTGAATTCAGTTCTGGAAGGATTCCCATATGGTTGAAGAATTATATTGGTGAGAGTTGGTGCGTTTGTTGGTGCATTGCCGAAGCTGGTAGTGCAGTTTCAAATCTGAAGGCGTTGCAAAATACAACACAGCCACAAGCTGCAAAGGACTTTGACATCTTTAACAGACAAAGACTGTGTGGTACAAATGTAGGAGTGGCTTGAAAAAGCAGGAAGAAGCATCAACTGTAAACTGATACCTAAATCAAGCCACGAGTGCGACTCAGTTCGGGCGAGATTCTGAAATTATTGTCATACATGGACGAGGACAGTGTAAGGCCAGAGCTGGGAGCGGGGATTTGGCACAGAAGGTATTGCACAACATGGCACACCCACCAGCTATAATGACCCTCGACTGATGGACCAATGTGGAAAGAGTGATGTGGATTGCACTTTGATAATTATCCAGGTCGGGGTCCAGTTTGAGCATGAGCAGAAAAAGGTCATTTGTACTGAGAGACATGTTGGTTTCTAAATTCACTGAGATGAGCATCTTTGATGCGATGATTACTCATGTAATCCTTATCAATGGAGCCTGCCAGTATATCCCCCTGACAGCAAACCCGAATGGTATTTGACAATGTTAACAGAAATAGTTTGTTAATGTGTTCAAAACAGTGCAATGAAATGGATGCTTCTCAAAGTGTTGACTGACGAACCGTCATGGTTACTTGATCTACGCAGGTCCATCCTTTGTTTGAATACGAGTTTCATAAACTGCTATGTTTACCAAGCTTAAGTATTATGTCGCTTCGAGTGAAGTGACTAACCAACTGAGAAAGATGAAGGTCATTTGTACCCATGTGCACATGAGCTATCTCCAAACTGGCTTATTAGTGATGTACATGTAGATGTATCATGCTTCTTATCTTTACCGTGATCCTAATAAGAGGGTTTGATGCAACAGTGCGGTCTTAAAGGAGACCTCCGGATGATTTTCAAATTTTTACATTTGAACATATATAAATTAGTTATACTGGGTACAGAGTTTGAGGATTTATAATGATTGGGATGAAAAATAAGAATGTTTTCGAAGTTTATAACAAATTGCAATGAACAAGGATGATGACATGGCAGCCTCACCATAAGAATGCATGAGATGTGGCTCAAGGAAGCAGCACAAAAGAAGAAGGCATGCATAGATTACACACAGGTGAGCTTGCAAGCATGCGGTATTGTAATGGAATGACACTGCTACATTTCTGAGATATGTGAGGCTCCTATGTCATCATCTTTGTTCAGTGTAATTTGTTTAAGGTTTTTGAAAGTACTGTTTCTCTGCTCAAGAACCACAATAAATTCTACAAATCTATACATGAAGCTGTTGATTTATGTACTACATGATGTGAAATTATGAAAATCGTCCGGAATGCCCCTTTAACCCTATTCTAACTGGGCTATTTGAGACCAAGTTTTTAGTGGGGGGGGGGGGGGGGGGGGGGGGGGGGGGGGGTCAATTTGACCCCCCCTTCAGATCTCGGCCGCCAATCGCGCGATCACCGCAAAATTTTGCCTGAACATAGAGCCGGATGTCAACTACAAGATTACATGGCCATACAATAGAAAAATGTTGATTTCATATTTTTTAATTAATTAATTATGCAAATTAACGCATGAACTCATATTTTCATCTATAACGCCATCAAAAAGACTGAAGGATTATTAAATTTTTGTGTCAGAGTTCCTCAAGACACATCAAACAATTTTCTTGTAAAAAAATAGCGCAATCAAAATCATTTTCTTTTGTTTTTTATTGTTTTGTTAATTTCTTATGTATTTTATTGTTTTTCGATCTTTTGTTTTCTATTGTTTTTTTGCCAAAATTTGTTGGAGGCACTTTTTCAAGCTTATCTACATTAGAATTGATTTATTTCAATGGTTAAAAGTTGAAATAATCTAATTCATATCAATTAAACAAAAAAACACAGTTTCCATTGGATTTGCACACGAAATCATGAATTTGAACGGTTTTCGGGTTGACATGCATATGCAAAACATTGCATAACTTCAGAACGGTGTACCCGGACATCGCAAATTTGGTCTCAAAATGTGCGGGAGACTTTAATGAAAAAAGTCATGAAACGACGCGGCAAAATCTTCGCGCGTTGCGGAATCGTGGCGCGAAACGTCGAGGGGGGGGTCAATTTGCCCCCCCCCCCCCCAGTTAGAATAGGGTTAAGGTTTTTGAAAGTACTGTTTCTCTGCTCAAGAACCACAATAAATTCTACAAATCTATACATGAAGCTGTTGATTTATTTACTACATGATGTGAAATTATGAAAATCGTCCGGAATGCCCCTTAAACAGGACGTCTTTTAAAATCATCTGTCCCGTTTCGCTGTTCAGAGGGAAAGTGACATAATGAGAATCAGCTTGTAACACAAGATCCTGTATTCTAACAAGCATTTCAGCCAGTGTAGAAGTGTAAGCTACCCTGTGTGTTATTGTTAGAGTGGGTATACGGCCAAAACTCTATCCATACAGTGTGAGATCCTCGTCCCATCCTTGTATGGCGAGTGTGTAAAGAAAAGTTTATTCTAACTTCCAGTGGGACAAAATGTTAGTCTTCATCAAGCTCCCCTTAGAACGTACTTATGACGTGTTTGTGAATATATTTTATTCAGTCATTTGGGCATAGCTGTATGCCTTCAGTGAACACCAAGCTTTACTAAATACAGCGACGTATTGTTATGATAAACACTGTGTTAGCAGTGAAATTGCTGTTGTACAGAAATTGTTTGTATCTGCACTTGACAAACAATGAAATACATACGTACAAAGGTACTTTGCATTTTAGTGGAGGAGCATAACCTTGTTGCTGCAATAGTTTGTAATATTGGGGTTCTTTAATCATTTTTTTTTTTTTTTTTTTTGGGGGGGGGGGTGTTTCAGTGGGATTCTACCTCTGTAAAATGAGCTCTGTATTTGATACAGTAAGATCTCACGCACAGCAAGATCTTGTTTATAGCATGCACGTAGTGATGAGAATTAGAAATCATCTATGTGGGGTAATATCTGCAAGTCATTTGTTTTTCTTTCCTGTACATGTTCAAATCAAGCTGGATTAATTTTTGTGGTCAGCTTACCATCGCCTATACCTTCCTGTCCCATTTGCCAAAGTTCCTTTTTGTCTGCTAAAGAGTGGTTGCATACAGTGTACTTCCATTATAACAAAGTCTTCAGAACCAGTGGTTTTATTTCGTTATATCAAAACTTTGTTATATCGAAACTTTGTTACAACCGAATAGTACAGTGTATATTAGCATACTGTATATAGATGATAATTTTGGGACCTGAATTTTGATTTCGTTCTCACAAGAGTTTCGTTATAACCATGTTCATTGGAACGGTAGTGCACTGTGACAAAACCCTAATATACTGTATTTACGTATATTTTTGTGAGTCGAAATTTTTTCCGTGAATAGGGAATTCCCGATGATTTCGCGAGTGGTTAAATTCGCGATCGTGGAGTCCTGCACTGCACAGAGAAATGTACATGCGGACATCACATCCACATCGCAATCAGAGTCAATATTTTCGCGTGTCTTTAATTTCGCGAATAAGCACTTGACTCACAAAGTTTGCGAAAATAAAAACCTTGCGAAATGTTTGGCGTATACAGCATAAAGTGATTTTGCTGTACAGTTCCCCACTCTGTACATGTCTTTTGTGTTTAGTTATCAAATGAGGCACCTGACAGCACAAGGTACACTGTAATTGTCAATGTTTTTATGTCCTTGCTATACCGAGGTTCCCCTGTAGGAGATAACCTCATCCCCCTTACAGGATAATAATGGTGTAAATACGGAGACCGCTTTCCAGCTGGCCAAGTCCTTTGACTTTTTTACCCTTCATATTATCTCATAAATCTATCCAGGTATATGTAAAAGCTTTAAAATAATGAGGAAACACATCAATTTAAGCAAGTTAAAACTCTAAAATTGCTTCAAAGAACATAGTGAACATCATTGTCAGTGACCACTTTCCCACTGAAATTTCTATCAACACAGCATAGTTCTGGAAGAAATTTCCAGGCTCTAATGGGTTTCCTTGTAAGCATTTTAGCTGCCCATGTCGATGTTATGAGTATGACTTGTCATTATTGTGTAATTGTGTGTCAGATTGATTGACCTTTTCTGTACAAATCCATATAAACTTGCTGATGAGGATGTACATGAAATAAAAGTGAGCATTATTTATTCCTCTCAGAACTTTTCCTTTGTCACTTTCCTCTTCATCCAAGGGAAGTCAAATTGTAAATAAATGTTTTCATATGAAACAATGCAAATGTTGTCGCATTCCTTTGTCTCTATACAGTCTACCCCTGCCCAAGTGAAATCTAGGACTACAGAAAATCCCCAACTTTCATGTGTCAGTAAGTTCTTAATTTTGACTGACACATACATGATTATGTATATGTATCCATTGTACAGTTATCAGCACGTTCATATCCTTCAAATAGAATTGTTTCAGTTAGCCCATTTTCTGACATGTGTGAAGTTGACCGTACAGCTGTAATAAGAAACAATCACACACACGTACACACACACACGTGAACACATCTTTTTTAAAGTTCTCATGATATTCAACAAGCCTTAATAATTATACAACATCATTGTACTGTATTAATATTGCAGGAACGGTGGGCCTATAGCCCTTCATCACTGACCCACCGAGGAACACTATGTGACCCTGCATCACTAAACAAACAAAAAGTCGCCAGGCATGGAATTTTAGTGAAGAGCAAGTTCTTAAAGAACAGACTTTCAGCTTTAAAATGATGAATAACTCGGCTCAAATGGACACTCCTAACCTATCTAAATATAAATATTGGAAAGAAAGCACACACTTTGGAAAAATGTAAACTGAGAAAAGAGGCTCTCAAGTACAGGGTCTATTCAAGCGCTTAATCTTTACCAAGCGTACTAGCTGTGTGATGAATGGGACAAAAAAAAAAACAAAAAAACAGGATATGAACCATTGGAGCAACAATATCAAAGGGATTATCAGATTAAGCTGAAAGTGAGCATGCTTTATTAACACCCTGGGCTTTGTCCATGATTACTGCCAATTTTCAAAGCAGTAGCATCATCTTTTCTTAAGTTATTAGAGTTGAAAGTTAAGAGTGTACAAAGGGTTTTTCAGAAATGAAAAGGGTATTCTTTAAGACACGCCTAAATCACAGTACTGTAAGTGGTTTCTTTCTTCTTTTGTGTGTGTTTAAATTCTCGGTCGGCAAAATCTGTGAGTACACTGTCGGCAAAAACTTTAATTTTGCAAATAAAAACCAAAACTATAATCCAGTTATTCTTTTATTTATTAAAGAGAAATTAAAATCAAATGCAGGCTTACCTGAAATCCTGTCTCTTGAGTAGGCCTACTTTATAACATGCTTGTACCTACACTGAGCGGTATCGCTGTGTGTGTGTTGACCATCAATACACTCAATGCGCGGAATCTTTGTGTGTGCATGTGCGCAATGACAAGTGGCGAGTTCGAAACATTTGCTTGCGTGGTTAATTTCACACGTCTTTTCAAAACATTTTCGCGTGATGTTAAATTCACGGTTCAACCTCAAAGCATGAAAATAAAACCACCGCGAAAGAAACCACTTTTACAGTGTACAAAGAAAGCGCTCAAGAAAAACTGCTAAAAACACAATTTCCTGTCTGTTTTATGATCCCAAACTTTACCACAATTGAGAAAAAGATTTGCTCTTTCAGAAAATATGAACAACTCAACATTGGCTAGGTTGACATATTCAGTCCTCACACAAAATCAATGGTGCGACTTTTCATTCATTTTGTGATGGGACGGTCACATATGTATGACTTTAGTGCAATGAGTGGAAAGTAGGCTTGTTCTGGTTCATATTGCTGTATCATGTTATAATTCTGCAGGTTTATTTCCATTTATACACTGTCAGTTTGTGTCAACCCATACAGAATACAGAAAACTTCTTGTAAGTCAAAATTTTGGCCAGTCGGATCCACCTTTTGAGATCTCTTTGTTTTGTGATGCTTTGTATGTGGATATCTCAGCCATTTAAAGACTGATTTTTTTTTTTTCAGATTAACATCAAATTCCTCTTAGAAATGTATGCTCTTTAACATTTCATAAAATGTTTTTTTCTAAGTATTTCACACAAAAAGTTTAAGGCTAAATCCTAACCTCGACCAATAGTATACCATCTTCTTTGATATCTGAGGGAATGGGTCTCGAACTTCTCCAACATCTACAATATTCTCTGTTTTAGTGGTCAGTCTATCATATACAAGGGGCCAAAAACAAAACAAGTAGACGACATACATTTCCATGACATTTGCTCTTGCCACAATTTGCTGCAATGAAATATCTGCATGCTAAGCCAAACATAAAACTTACCCCAAAACATAATGCTTACCCTTATCCTAGTCCTCACATTAAACTAAACCTAAACCCTATCACAACCCTATTACACCCTATTGCAACTGATTGACAAATTGCCCTACATCAACATAAATAAGCACTGAATTGATCAGTGTCTTAGTAGTAACCAAGATAAAATAAATTAAAAAATCATGGGCGTACATACTCTGGCAGGATTCGAACCTACGACCTCCTGATCTCCGGACAGGCGTCATCTCCACTAGACCACCGAGCTTCCGCCCGACAGCAAGTGTTGGTTCTAATCCTTATAGCATGCAGCGGGTACTGCGTAATTATTCAAATTCATGAAATTCTTCCGTCAAGATGTTTTCATTGCAACTGAGTGACACGTCGATGTAGGGCAATTTGTCAATCAGTTGCAGTGAAAACATCTTGACGGAAGAATCTCATAAATTTGAACCCTAACCCTTCTTAAAAGTCCTTTGAGAAAATACGACCAGAACAATTGTTGCCGGAGCAAATGTTGTGTCAGTTAGACACACACAAGGAGGATTACTATTAAAACATATGTCCTGCTGGGGATCTTTGTGCTGGATTTTCAACTTCAACTCTGCCATGGTCTACAATGTACGCCACACAAACCTCTAAAGAGAACCCATTCAAATATGGATGCAGAAACAGACAAACAGGTGTAAACAAGTAATACACACATACACACATACACACACACATGTCAAAAGGAACAATGCCACTATAACCCAGACATGTTTTAAAAATCATCCTTTATTTGTAATTTTTCCTTATTCTCCTCCATAATTATGCACATTTTCCTTCTTTCTTCACCTGTCAATACCTATCCAAAATTGTTCTACAATGGCGCTATCCAAAATAGTGAATATCGTGTTGGTTCCCAAAGGACCTTTTGCACACAGACTTTGCCTGTGGGAAAATCTCGAAAGTTTAGGCTTTGGCATATTGAAAGTTCGGCTCATTAGGGATTCTGCAGGTACAATGTATTTCTTGTTTTACGCCCGTTTACTGGGGTCAGCATGATAATTCTTTCATCAGAGTGAGAGTGAAAATTTTGTGAATTACGTGAGTCTTGCGCTGATTGCGTGAGAGTTGGCAGCTCTGAAATAGGGGACATAGATAACTTGAGCTGCAGCCACAAAGAATGATACCTCTGTGTCTTTGGCTGAAGACCTATATGGTCTTAAAACACTGTAAGTTATGTCGGCTATGACTGGTGGGCTTCTAATTTAAGGTAGAAAAGATGAAACACTGGGTTATTCAATGAGTCAGGTGCAATGCTATGTCGATGCATAGATCATCTATTGTTACGGCCATACTGAAGCTTCCCCCCCCCCCAACTTTTGGCTGAAATAAACAATAGAGTATTAAAAAACAAAACAAAACAGCGTCTAAGTGGAACAGGTCTCTAGCATAATAGCAACTGTACCTTTACACGCAAGTATATTGTCCAGCTAAACCTCGGCTGCACACACTTTCAATGTCAGTCTAGATCTCATCCACGCAATCATTTTCAATGGCCACAATGTCCAACGCTTCTTTGGATTACAGCCATTCCTGTTCGGCATCCCCCTTATTCTTATCACCATGGCAACCCTTCCATTAACATCTACCTTAGCTCCAGTTGAAATAGCCTCATCTTGGTGGCCTACAGTCCATTATGTCTTTGCTGTATCAGTCTTTGCTTCCTGACTATCATAAATCTAGTTTACTTTTTTTGGCATCATTACGCTCCTCCTTCAATTCATCATCATTCGCTTCTCCGTCACCGACGGCAACAGTTTCTCCTTCCACATCTTCATCTTCTTCTTCTCCATCCTCACTGTCATCTGCATCATGTATTTCCACTGATCTCTCTTCTTGGCCATCACTTGCCCCCTCGATGGGGCTTCCCCTATCCAGTCCCCCCTCCTGCGCCCGTTTCTTCTGGAGTCGACGCCGCTTGTGGCCCTTCTTGGCGGCGAAGTCCTGGATCCTTTGCTGCTTCCGCCGCAAGTAGTCTGGCATGTTGTCGAAAGGCACCTTGTGGAGACCAGCGAACTCACTTGGGACATTGCAGGAGCCTGTCGTGAGATTGTAACCAGAGGAGGTAAAGAAATTACACAATAATAATTGAAAAGCTGACAAAATAATTTCATATTAAGACAAAAAATATCACCTTATCTACTCTAAGCTGAATTCATTTTGTTTGCATGGATTCTCCCAAGGGTTCTGGCATTTTTAACATCCAAGCACTTATAGGAGTTAACTCTTAATGTGCCACGTTCGCACGTCCGACTCAGTCGACGGCGTGCCACCTTCGCATATTCTGCTCAAACCCACAAACCTGCCGAAATCGATCAATAAATTGCCAAATGCCACAGTATAATGAAAGCGTTTCTCGCGATTCCCTCCCTCTCATATATAGCTTGCAATTTTTGTGGTGATTGACTAGCAAGCTGTGCTCCCTACTCGATTTTCTGTAACTTTCTGTAAGTTTCTGTAACTATTTTGTGTGCAAATGTCATGCCTTTACAGCAATGTAGCTACTGGTCATTTGAAAGAAAAAGACTCATAGGTATTTCATACAATTTACGTCAAAGCAAAGCTTGGCATTTTCTCTACACCTTTGCTCACTACATGTCCAACTAAACAAATGTCTACATAAGTTACACAGATTTGAAAAGCAGAATGTTTTCTCAAAGCATGGATACGTTGTTGTCTCAGAATAATGTGGCACACAGGGGGTTTCCACCATGGCACATTAAGAGTTAAACTTAAAGGACAAGTTCACCTTCATACACATGTGGGTTTTGTGAATGCAGCAATATTAGTAGAACACATCAGTGAGAGTTTGAGGAAAATTGGACAATCCGTTCAAAAGTTATGAATTTTTGAAGTTTCTGCTCAGTCACGGCTGGATGAGAAGACTACTATAGCTTGTGATGTCACATGCGTACAACGATATAAAGAAAGCATAAAGAAAATTCAACACATTTTCACTTTTCTCGCATAACAAAAGAACACTTGACTTCTCTCTTTCAGAAAGCAGGGGGAATAATATTACCCTTAACATACGTCAGTAACAAGACGAAAAAATGTGCACTTTATTCAAAAAGTAAAGTTTTGTGAAATTCTCTTTTTATTTTCCTTATATCGTTCTACGCATGTGACATCATACACTGTAGTATTCTTCTCATCCAGCAGTGACTGTGCAGACAAGTCAAAAATTCATAACTTTTGAACGGATTGTCCGATTTTCCCCAAACTTTCACTGATGTGTTCTACTAATATTGTTACATTCACTCAATCCACATGTATATGAAGGTGGACTTGTCCTTTAAACTTAACATCTGGATCAACATGGGTGTCATTGGTGAGAAATCCTTTGCAGGGATTAAGGAACTGGGCATGGTATTGCACTTCACTGGCTCGTCCTTGCAAACCTTAGCTCATCTCTTCTGGCTCCTGAAGAAGCCCGTTTTCTGCATTTCCTCATCCACACATCTCACTTGAGGTGCTGTAATGGCTTGATGGATGAGACCACTGACTACCAATCACAATGTTCCTGATTCCAGGTCCCCTGGATGCAGCAATTGAGCCCCCCGGCAAGGCATCTTACCCCCATTGACTAGTCCTTTGTAGGCTACTTCAACCCTAACTAGGCTGGAGTTCTTTTCATAAAAGTCTTATAAGAGACTTTTCGCTCGTAAGACACAATTATGAGAGACTTCATGAAATGGATTTTACTTCTCCTTGAAAGTCTCTCATATCTACATAATGAGCGACTTTGGCCATTCTGAGATTTACATATGTGTATAAAGACTTTTATGTGATGACTTTATGAAACGGACCCCTGGTCTACTTTAATACCATCTAGGTAGATGATACAGCCAGTCATCTTGTCCCATGCACACCTTAAACTCTAGTAGGTCCCCCCCCCCCTTGCAAATCCTTGTTACCCAATAGTTTGTACGTATAATTATTTGTTTTTATAAATGTGCAATATTTTCTAGTATTTGTAAAGTATTTACTGATTGCTAATTTTAATACATGCATTAGCGAGGGTTAAAAGGTCAAAGGTTAAGTGAAAAAACATATTTATACAGTCATGTACTGTTTGTGGATGATTTTCTTGAGAATTTTTGGGTCTGGGATCAAAGGTCAAGGATTTAAGGCAGGGTCGAAATGTTAAGGTTTTATTTGTTTGTACAGTGTTTTCGTCATTTTCATATTCATATTGCTAGCTAATTTCAACAAATGTATTTCTTTTATAATGTCGTATATGTATTTTATTGTAAAATGAACAATTTCAGCTACTGAGCTGCATGTTCTTGTTTTATTGTGAATAAACGTATATTGAATTGATTTGAAATGAATTGAATTGAATTGAAAATCTACCAGCAACAAATTGCAGGAAATGGAGTCACTTTCAAAATAAAGAAATTTTACTTACATTTTAGGAAGTCCCAATCTCCTGGAGAAGCTAGTTTATCCTCCGATGATGCTTCGAGGAACTGAATAGTTACAGATGAGAGGCAAAAACAAATAAGAATCACACTACACAAGGAACACACATAAGGTGGAATCTTGTTACAGTGCACTCCCGTTATAACGAACACGGTTATAACGAAATTCCGGTTACAACGAAATTAAATTTAGGGCCGCAACATTATCAACTCTATGTATTTTTATTGTTTATTCATTCGGTTATAACGAAATTTCATTATAACGAAAGAAAACTGCCGGTCCCGAGGACTTGGTTATAACGGGAGTCCACTGTATAGAGAGGACGGATACAGCATAACAAAACCATCTAGCAACAACGTGACTTTGCAGGTCGATCCAAACTCTTTACATTTCTTTTTGTACCCTGGTATGGTGAAATATCTACTAAAACAAGGTGATCTTCAAGGTTTTCAGTTCCTTGCAAAAACCATGTTCCCCTGTTATTTTCACAATTTTTATCGACATACGGCATTTTAGCAGCACATTAAAAATGTGTATTCTCGTCCGCCCAATTTTCACTGTGCAATATGAGAGCATTTTGAACAAAATGCGTAGGCCAATGTTTTACAGCTGTAATTCCCCATAGGCTACCATTGTTAGTGGTGGCGCAATAATACACTGTATTTTGTCTCATCTGTTGCGCGAGCGCTTGCTGAGTGCGCAAACACTTGATACTGTACTAAGTACATGTACGTGAACTCTTGTAACAACTCACGAGCGCACAAACATCTTGTAGCATGAACAAGTGCAAGTCACTCCTTTTGCATTGCAGAGTCGACTTCAAAGTCGTGTAGAAGAACAGTACGCGTCGCACTTACATATCATTTCTGTAAAATACTCAACTTCTATGCATGCTTTGTTCACAAAACATTGCCTTAACAACTACAAGGCTTGGCCAACTGTCAACAACTGATGAATACTAAAAGAATTTCTACCTAATGGAACTTAATTCGAGGCGGCAGGTGAATAAAATGTTTGTTACGAGGCTGAAGGGAAAAGAAATATCCCTGTATTTGAATACATTACAAAAATAGTCCATTGTGTGGATACCTACATTGTATCTCAAATTTTGTACAAGATTTACACAGACACGCCTTCTAAATATGTTTTTTTTTTTTTTATATTTTACATGACAAAAATGGTCTATTGTGTGGATAGCTACAGTAACAGTATATCAAACTTTGTACAAGATTTACACAGACATGCCTTCTCAACATGTTTTGTTTGTTTTATATATATTTTGTTGTTCTTGCTGTTGTGATTTCCCGTACCTTTAAATTTTTGTCCTCGCACGTCTCCACCCGATAGACGACGACGGGTTTGGCCGGGTCCGGGAGCAGGATCCATAACCTGCCATCGGGGTTAAAGGTCAGGGACCAAGGTGGACAGGAACATTCCAGTCTCACAATCTCCTCCATCGTCCATTTACCGTCTAGCTGGTCGACACGATAGACCGGTACAAACGGCTGCCTGTAGCAGTGTTCACAGTAAAGTGGAATCCCGTAATGATGACGTCAGATGTAGCAAGACACAGCCCGCTCCCGGTTTAATGAATACAAATTTTACGATTTACAACAAAGGACAAAATCAAGTCCAAAAATTACTATAATTTACATATTTTATTTGAGTTTTTTATTAAAAAAAAAATGTAATGACAGAAAACTGCTGATTATCAGGACTTCATTTGGCAAGAGTCGCATCTACCTAATAGAGGGAGGTAATTTTGCAGGTCCCACTCCTATTTCATTAATTTGTTTTTATCCCTGAACCCGATAAAACAAGGAAATTTCAGCAGTCCCATCCAGCTTGTCTTATCGATGTCCCCCTGTAAAAGCCTTGACAGGAAAAATACCTGGTACATATACCTTCACACCACCACTTAACACAACAGAAGTGAAAGTTATAAAGACTGTATTCTTAAATAGACTCTTGCTGTGCACTAAAGGGGAGGGGGATTAACACAATGGCGTATTACTCATAAGGGCTCTATGAAGAAAAAAACTTGGGTCTACCACTCACATAATATTGTATTCAAATTGTTTAACAAACTTTTTGTATGCATGTTCATGTCGGTATGGTATACTCTTTTTTTCTTCTTCTTCTTTTTTTTTCCAGTAATTTTGCTGTAAAGGCACACGGTCAACCTTACCTATCAAAGTCCAATGCAAAGGGCCTGCAAGAAAACTGTTCGACTTAAAGGTAGGGAATACCTTTTACAGACCTCCCAAAATGCAGCAAAACATTAAATATGAACCTCAGGGGGCTTGTTTAGGCCACTGCTGAGAAATTTGGAAGTCAACAGTTATCTACAATTTGAATAATGCACAAAACTCAACTACTCAGTAGTTCTGTGTGTCAGCCACACTTAGCCTTTTTAATGCAGTCTTCTGTATTTTTTATCTATAAACACAAATCTAAAAGTATAAGAGCTGATGTAATATAGAGTGTGTGGCAAGAATGTATATAGAAATGTTTGTAAGTTTTGATGAACTTTCTTCACAAAATATACATGATGGACACACATGCAGTGCATGGGTCTGCAAAGGTAGCCTAGTAATGTACTGGAATTTACGGTGAGCCCCGAAAAAAATTCAATTCAAAATCTAACGGTCAATAAAAATGTACTAAATGTTACCTTCCACTTTCAATACTTTATGGGAGTTTCTAAAATGATACTCTCGTCAACATACCACTGTATTTATACAACTCTTCATTAAAGGCATGCAAATGGGATTCCCTACCTTTAATACGTGTATTTTGACTTACAAAACAAAATCATCACATGTTTATATCTGTCTAAAGTAGAGTCTCTTTTTTTTTTTTTTTTTTTTTTGACTTAGGCAATTTCGGGGCCTGTAGAAAGCAATAGGAGTTAAGCTCACTGTAGTATTGTCATGGCAACGAGATTGTGCCTGCAGCAGCAACTCAGGCAGGCGACTGTCGCATCCGTCTTTTCTCCCGCGTCAGAATCGCCGCCTTTCGCCCAGTTGAAGGAAGCTCTGCACAGTTCTGTCGCTGTTCGGTAGTCCCACAGCCTGAGACTTGAGTCCTGTCAGTATGGAATGGTGATTTATAATAAGCCGGTTTGAAGTTAGCTCATGTGCGAACTCATACAAATGACCTGTTTTTTTCTCAGTTGGTTTACAAACTGGTTGGTGCTACAAACTTCCGAAAGTCTACGACCCGCTTATTGACCGTCACGTGATAAAGGAGAAGAAGGGTCATTCTGCTGATAGAGGCTTGGCATTGACAGCTGAAAATTCCAGAAGCTTGTACTGAGATTAAAAGTTTAACACCAATTCTAGTCCGGTCATTTTTAAAGTATCATTTTGCAGAATGTGTCAGAAAGGAATGGACATTAAACAGAGAGTAAGCTTCCTCACGATAAAAATATAATTATAGGCAATACACAGATACATTTTTTTTTTTTACATATGTGACCCGCTTCAACAAAAGGATCCGAAAGTCGGGGAGGACAATTTTCTGAAAATGGCATGACATTATTCCCTTACTCTTCTCCTTTAATTTCATATATAGCCCAACTCATAAAAGGACTCGGTTGCGGAGATATCAATGATTTTATTAGCCCATGTTAAGTGGTTGAGGAAATAAGAGTTTCAACAAAAGCGCCTTCAAAGTTTTCCTTCCGACGCTATCATGATCAAGGGGAGGCGAGACATTTTTCACCCCTTGACAATAGAAGGCATGCTCCTAGCGACCTCCACGATGTTCATTCAAGCTTAGCGCCAGCGGTCTACGCACAACCAATCAGTAACCAGGATGCCACGCACTGACCAATAAGATCACTCCCTCGTTGCTAGGGGTAGAGTCTAGCTGTGGCGCTAAGTCCAAATTTTCGGACACATTTCTGTTACGTTGACAGTCGGAAAATCATGGCCAAGAAAACCACTGATTTCTTGCCTTTCCTTTGACCATTTAGCTTCGAAATTTCAGCAGCTGATAGACAAAACATTAGACTACAAAATTATGCCAAAAACAGAAATCAGATTGTTTTGACCAATTTTGATGATGTGACTTCAAACTCGATTTTCTCGGCTCAGCAGTCAGCGACTTTAGGATCCTTTTGTTGTAGCGGGTCACATTAAATATTTAGGTGATACGCTATCAGCGTATCACCTATTGTGATTGTCAAAATCTCTCTTTATTTTTTTTTATTCTTCTTTCTTTCTGGACAATTTTGTGTCGTCAATATCTCAAGAATGACATTACGGAATAACATGACATTTTCAGTCAACATGTCTCATGACAAAATCTAGCCACAATAAGGTTTTCATGACAGTAACATGTCTATGACGTCATCTAGGCGCCATTTTGTGATTTTCAGACCTTGTCACATGATCGATCATAACTTCATAACTAGATGTCATTTCTATATCATTTTCGCTGGACATAAAGTTCAGGTCACGCTCTATCTTGCCTTTTAACGCTAGTTACCCAGGTCATCATTAGGCGCGCGTAAGCGCGCGTCAAAAATTTAAAAGGCTCAAAACGACTTCCCAATGGGAAATCTCGAAGTTTCAGACAATTTTAAGCGTTTCAAACATTTTCTCGCGTGCGCGTCCGTCCGCGCAATTTCGCGCGCAGGGCGCGTAAGCAACATGGAAATGCAATTTTTTTGACTGATTTGGATTCCTGATACTTTGAGTAACAATATCCATTGATTTCCGATCGATTTCGACCCATAACAAAGGAATGCACAGGCGTCAAAGTTGAAATTCCGCACGCGCGTCTGTCTGCAAATATAGTGGAAAAACATGTCTTTGTTTATTTCGTCATAGCTCTTTAAATCGTCCGTTGACCCTATATTTCTAATTGCATATCACAAAAGCATATGAATTGTAAATAACATTCCAAGTATCAATATTACCAGGAAAACGCGATGACGTCATCATATCGTCATTTTATATAAAAAAAGTGGAATTGATTTTTTTGAGGTACTGTTTCTGACATTCATTTGCTTGTATCTCTGTTGTTTAACCTCAATATTATCCCAAATTCAGATATGTTGTACTTTGAACATTTGCCTCTCAAGTCCATGTGATGGTTTTGAAATATGATGACGTCATCATACTAGAAATTGTGATTAAAGGTAAAGACTCAAAATTGGACAAGTTTACGTGTTATGTCTATGGGAGGTGATTTTTTTTCAAACCATGCATTGACTTGACAACGTTTAAGCACCTTTACCTCATCTGATTTTGCTCCATTTCCTCTGAAACATAAATATGTTGTAGCTGAGACAATAAGCTTTAGTAATCATGCATTTTATGTTTTCAAATCTCCTCATCAGGTTGATAATTTTGTAGTTTAATACTGAAAATGAGAATGCAATCTGTACGGAACGATTCCCAATTTTTCTTTGCAACTGTATATTGATCGAATCCACGCTGCCACTTGTGGGAAGTTGAATAGCGCCATCACAAGTCAACACTGTCACGATAGTATTTAGATTTAAGTTTCGCACTCGATCTTCAGGACAGCCATGTGGCATAATCAGTTAGCGCGCTGGTTGTTCATAACGCCATACCGGAAGGCGAGAGGTTCGACTCCCGCAGGACTTTTATCCGTTCTTTCTTTTTTTCTCTTTTTTTTTCGGCAGTTCAGCTTTACTCCGATGTCATTTATCGTACTATTTTATCAAGTGTACGTAACCCGTGAACGCGGCTGCTCTATTTCACTTGTTTTGTATTGGAGTTTGGAGATTGGGTTTGGCTTCATTAATTTTGTCACACTTAATGTTGTAAATTGCCCCTTGTTACAGTGTCCCGCTTGCCACCTTTCGTTTGCTCTTTCCTTTTCTCTTCATTGGTTATTGTTATACTGTAACAGGATAGGTAGCAACTTGCAGGAATGGGAGCTGAATTGATTAACTCTAGTCCAGGTGTATGGCGTCTCGCTCATCTCTTTGAAATTCCAGGTTGTTATTGTTTGACCCAATAACGGAGTTGTAGACAGGTTATATGTTGTTATAGAGGTATCTTGTGCCACATGAGTGGAAAGCATCACTGTTTAGAAGTAGTAATGAACTTTTTCATGTTGTAAATGGTATCAAGATTTAAGATAAATATATATATATATATAGATAAAAAAATATTAAAGATACATTTCACATCCAATCTTCGGTACAGCCGTGTGGCTTTATAGTCGCTTATCGTGCTGCATGAACATTATGCACTACCTTAGGACGAGATGTTCGAGACCCGCAGGACGCTATCATTTTTTTTTCTCTCTCTTTCTTTGTTTTTCTTTTGGCAGTTCAGCTTTATTCCGATCGATGTCATTTATCGTATTATCTTATCAATTATACTATCCCACGACACACAGTCACTCAAGTTCCTTTTTTTTTTTTGTCGGAGGCTGGAGGTTGGATTTGCTTCATTTATCATACGTATTGTTTAAATTGCCCTTGGTACAGTGCCCCGCTTGCCACCTTTCCTTTTCTCTTTCCTTTTCTCTACGTTTGTTCCTGTTACACTGTCACAAGACAGGTCGGAAAATAATTTACATAACTCAACTGGAGCAGGAATGGCAACTGAATGAATTAACTCTAGGCCAGGTGGCGTCTCGCTCATCTCTTTGAAATTCCAGGATGTTATTGTTTGACACAATAACGGACTTGTAGACAGGTTTTATGTTGCTATAGAGGTATCTTGTGCCACATGAGTAGAAGGCATCACTGTTTAGTAGTAGTAGTGAACTTTTTCATGTCCCTCCATGTCAATTATAGTGTGGTTTAAAGGGGTAGGGTGTCTATCTGCCAAAGAAAAGGAAAAACTTATTTTCGTCATTGCTGTTTCTCTATACGTAACCGTAGGTAATGAGTGTTGTTGGTATCTGAGCAGTGAAGAACAGAGCATCAGGCTAAAATCCCAATTAGTTACACGCGCTAAGCGTTCAATTTGATATATCTTTCTTTATGTAGTCAATCACTGCTATGGAGTTACAGAATGATGTTATGACACGTTTCACTGAAAGTTTGTAAAGCAAAGTTTATGTCCAATGCAAGCAATTGTACATGAATAATACCTACCATTGATTTCAGAGGGAAATTATGGTATGCCTAAATGTAAGGGTATCATTGCTTTGGAATTGCTGAGACAATATGCTTGGCACGAGGGCTTCCACTTCTAATAACTGATCCCTTTGAAGATGTGTCGGTCACGGGTGATCGTCATAATTCATCTTTCACGTAGAAGCTTACGTTCCACACTCTTGGTTCGAGAAGACTTACCATCATACTTCAAATTGTTATTAAAGGTAAAGACTCAAAATCAGACAAGTTTACGTGTTATGTCTATGGGATGTGATTTTTTTTTTTATGTGCATTGACTTGACAACGTTTAAGCACCTTTATCTCAGCTGATTTTGCTCCGTTTCCTCTGTAACTTAAGAGGAACAATAAGCTGCAGTAATCATGCATTTTATTCTTTGAAATCTCCTCATCAGTTTGACAATTTTGCAGTTTAAAACTGAAAATGAGAATGGAATGTGGACAAAACGATTCCTGATTCATCTTTCACATACATAAGTTTACGTTCCTCGAGACTTATGGCCGAGTGGTTAAAGGCGACGTCTCAGAGACGTGAGGTTGCACACGTGCGGGTTCGAACCCCACAAGATCACGAAACAAAATACTTATCTATTTTACTTTTTTTCTTCAATTTTGTATTACATATTCGTCCATGTAGAAATCACATTCGTATATAAACGCACCTATACACACACACAGACACACACACACCACACACCATATCCCTCCTTTTTGTGTTGGAGACCATATTGCTTCGACTGCTGCAAAATTTTGCAGGCTGACTTTGTCAAACCGATCATAGTATGTAATGACGACGACGGAGGTGTTGTACTTTGAACAATTGTCTTTCAAGACCATGTCATTGTTTTGTACTTTGATGACGTCATCACACTGAAAATTGTGATTAAAGGCAAGGTATCAAAACCAGCCGATTATAGGTTTTATGTTTACGGCACATATTTTTCCCAAGTTGCCAGAAATGGCATAGCGACATCAGTAGTTACAAGGCCGCATTTCCGTCTAGCAATGCAATACATGTTCACGCGGCCACGTTGGTTGAGTGGGCATTGACTTTTCTCCCTGTAATATCTATACATTTCTTTTTTGCCTTACCATTTCCGTGGATGTCCCGTGGCCGAGAGGTTAGAGAAACGGTTTTGCATGCACGCTCAATATAACTTCAATGTGCCTATATCACATTCTTCTCCTTGTCGATCACAGATGACCGACATCTGATGACCCCAAGCGTATCACCTAACTCGTCAGTCTGACGAGTTTCATATCTCGTTGACATTAGGTATCCACTATTTTACTTTGCAAGCATGGGAATGCAGTTTCAAAGCAAAACAGCTGGAACTGCTAAATCTGCGATCATAGAGTGGTAGCCCCACAAGCAAATTAAACTCTGGGTTGGTTTGGTTTGATTTACGCTACATTTACACCATGTTCCCAGCGGCCACGGGTGCTCCGTTTCAGGACACCATGGACAAAGCAGGATGATTGTGAGACAACACTGGGGGACAAGATGGCAAACGTGACAAGCTGGGATTGTCATGGATGCCGTGTCAGATTTTTAAACGGTCAAAATTTTTGCCACTTCAGTCACGGTGCTGATGACAAACCTACATCGTAGAAGGCCATAATTAAAGGGGGCTAATACAGCACAACTTTAGAGTTGCCTCGTAATAGACTGTAATAAAACATGGAGCCAGTTCGTAGTAGGAGCTGACAAGAAATGTGTGTAGTCTAGCCTGACCAGATGCCAGGTAGGGGATACCTTTTACAGACCTCCCAAAATGCAGCAAAACATTAAATATGAACCCCAGGGGACTTGTTTAGGCCACTGCTGAGAAATTTGGAAGTCTACAGTTATCTACAATTTGAATAATGCACAAAACACAACTACTCAGTAGTTCTGTGTGTCAGCCACACTTAAGCCTTTTTGTTGCAGTCTTCTGTATTTTTTATCTATAAACACAAATCTAAAAGTATAAGAGCTGATGTAATAACATATAGAGTGTGTGGCAAGAATGTATATAGAAATGTTTGTAAGTTTTGATGAACTTTCTTCACAAAATATACATGATGGACACACATGCAGTGCATGGGTCTGCAAAGGTAGCCTAATAATGTACTGGAATTTACGGTGAGCCCCGAAAAAAATTCAATTCAAAATCTAACGGTCAATAAAAATGTACTACATGTTACCTTCCACTTTCAATACTTTATGGGAGTTTCTAAAATGATACTCTCTTCAACATACCACTGTATTTATACAACTCTTCATTTAAGGCATGCAAATGGGATTCCCTACCTTTAAAAACATTATCTGACAGCGAAAATATTCATTGGAGCGAGGACTGGAACAAACATAAAGACTACATTACGAAGGGACAAAAAGGGGAGAATAACTCCCCTACCCAAGACGCATTAATAAGCGAATAAAACCGAGTGGACACTCACCCCTGCTGCTGATACCAAGAGATCAAAGGAGGGCAGTATGACTAGCCTGTTGACAAACCTGCAAAGTACCAAATACATTTTTATGAAATTATTTAAAAATTGAAGGAACCTGCAAAGTATCAAATACATTTTTATGAAATTATTTACAAATTAAAGGAAAGCAACACCAATTGAATGTAAACATATCAGAAAAGGTACACACAGATTAGAATCACATTTGCAAAACTCTATAGATAATGATCATTTCTTGGATTTCTCTTCACAGACATCATAGCAATGTTGTAGATATTCCTTAGGTGTATTTCTTTAAGGAAAAAACAAACAAACAAATAAACAAAAGTCTTCGTAAGCCCTGTGGCACCTTTAATTTTGGTGGCCTTCCACTTTCACCCTTGACCTTTCACCCCTGCCGCAACAGGCAACTTGGGGATCATTACGTTTAATTTCTGATCTTCATATTACATTCAATTACTATTGAACATTATTAGCTGGAGTAATCGGTGGAAAACTATATTTTCAATCAAAGTACAGTGACCTTTGACCTCACATTTGCCCTCTTCTCACTGCGGCGTACATGTGTCTGCAATTGGTTGTCAATTCATATTCACACAGTCCATCAACTTATAGCAGCACTGGGCTAGTTGTACGAGTAGGACAGGGATACTGGTTTCATGTCTAATATCTCTTATCAAATTCTTCATACAGGTAATGACAATGGTGATAAAAGTCAGCAAAAAATGTTTGCTGCATTTCCATTTTGTCATTCCCCCACCCTCCATAAAATGTAGGAGTGCGAGCATTGTGTGCTGATATGGTTGAATGTGACATTTAGCGGAAATTTTTGCGTTAGGTTACTGTAAAAGTGGAAGTTTTCGCGCATTTCGCGCAACCAGAAACCAGCGCGAAAATAAAACCACGCAAATATTTTTGCTTGCCATATGTTCCAGTAGTTGATGTCTTGATTCTGTGGAATTGAAAACACGCAAACCTCTTTTTACCCGGCCGAGCGCGAAAAATTAGTCATGCAAAAATATCCACTTTTACAGTATACGGACGGTTGTTATAGATTGATCTTAGACTCACTCTGTATGCCCAAGGCAGAATGTGTGGATGCTATAGGCATTGGGAAGACAGCTCACCCGAATCTTCTCGTCACGCTCGGCGGTGACGATGAATTGATTATCTGGTGACACAACCTAGAGGGGAAAGAGATGATATGAAACCTCTTTCTCATGATGGGGGGATGAGTAAGGGGATGTATTCCTTTCTAAAGTAAAACTTCAATTCAAGTTGAATTGAGTACTCCAATACACAGGAGTACTAACAAACAAAGAAACAAACAAACAGAATAGCGAACATACTGTTGAAATAAGACCAAAACATACCCAAGGAATACAATTTTCTAGTTTCTCAAGATTGCACACAACAAACAGATGGAAGTGGTACTTTTCATGAAAAAACTAAGTTTTTTGTGGAATTTTCCTCATGTTTTCATACATTATTGTCCATAACGATGTCATAAAGGGTAGTAGTCTTCTATCTCATCTAGTGACGATGGCACCCAAATTTAAACAGTTCAAATCTTTTAAATCTACTGTCTGATTTTCCTCAAACTTTTATTATGTGTTTTACAAATATTGCTGCTTTCACTCAATCCAAATTTATGGGGTTTGGTCTTCTTTATGATGCATTTACATCATGTTCTCGGCAATCACAGCAGTCACATTTCAGACCACCATGGACAAAACGGGATAGACGTGAGACAAGCTGGTAGGACGGAAAGGCAGACATGACAGGCCGCGATTGCAGTGGACGTCGTGTCATATCTTTCAAACTGTAAAAAACTTTGCCATGGCAGTCTCGTTGCGAATGAGAAACCCAGTAGGCCGTAATAAAACATGGTGAACGCAACAAAACGTGACTGCACGTAACACGCCGTAACAAAACTAGGAGGCGGTCTGTAGTGAGGCGTGACAGAAAATATCATGTAGTCTAGCCTGACCAGACACCCTGAGAATATCATCTGACAGCTACATGTTCACCGGAGCGAGGACTGGAGAGATGAAGACTAGACTACAACGGGGGAAAAACAGGAGAATGTCCCGTCTACCCATTGTGCACTACGTTTCGTGCAATTGGGGCTGGCATGACCGCTGGGAACATGGTATAAATGCTACATAAATGTAATAGAAGTACAAACCTTGGTAACTTTGTCTAAAACACACTCTCTAAAGAGAAAGTTAGTCAAACACAGGGGACTTACCACATCTAGGAGCATGGAGACATGACCCAATATAAGAACTCCATCGCCGGCTGGATCCCTGATGTCAAACCGATAAACATCCCCTGCCTTGTCTGCAACAAAGAGGCCAGCATCACGTGTGTCAAAGGTCACTGCCATACACCGTTTCGCAACAACTCTAGAACCACAAAAGGGGAAACCGACCAAATAAAAATACACATACAGAGAATAATATTCATACCTGTAGGTTTAATGCATGACTGTACAACAAGTTAAGGAATTACCTGGTACAGTTGAACCTCTCGTATCCGGACAAGTCGGGACCGGGGCTCATCCGGATAAGGGATTTGGCCGGATACGGGAGACTCAATGCTTCATACATGTACATATACATACACATGTAGGTCCTACTGATGTAGCCCATTGTAGAACCACATGTAGTAATGATAAATGTGTATACTGCAACCTTTTCATTGTTACACTCAGTAACAGACCCCAAAATAGAGGTGTATGTTAATGTTGGAAGTAATATGTAATTCATGTGTGTTTGTGTAGGAGTTCTCAAGGAGTTGGGAATCCCCCTTTCCTCCCGTAATTATTAATAAAAAAAAAATAAAAAAAAAAAAAATCACGGCGAGATTGCGTCCGTATAATAGAGAGATCCGGATAAAGGGAGGCCGGATAAGAGAGGTTCAACTGTACCATTCATTACTTAATCTACAGGAATGGATAAAAACAAATGTAAACGACACCGATTCTTATTAAAGTTATTGATAACAAAGTTATGCATTTAGAATGATCACCCAGTGCCATGCTTTTCCAGGTGTCTTGAATACTTGGAAGACAAGATTGTTCTGAGCACTCTAAAGACAAGTTCGTGAACTGGTTTATTTCCTATTCAGTAGAGTATCTTTTCTTCCTCACTGTGCAAGATACACAGTACATCTGATGTATTTTAAAACTTGTAGGACATAAAATGCTCTGAAGGTGATTATAATCAGATATCTATGAGAAAAATTTTGATATCCACCAAAGGTGGATCTCTTCAGCCTCAAAGAGGGAATAAAAAATAAAACAACAAAAAGAATGAATGAACAGCAATGATGACATTCACAGCTGCCAACATAAAAGACCTGGTAGGGTGGGGATTCACACATAGGTGGGCTGCTTCATTTGCTGCCCACCGGGCCATATTTATGTGGAAAGCTTATTCGAAAAAGGACTCATAAACCTCAGTGCAAGCCTGCTCAGATTGAACTTGAATAAACACCTACATAAATGAAAATTAAACCAAGAAAATTTGTGTGGAACATCCCTTTGAAAAAAGACTCATGTAACTTGGTGAAAAAAAAAAAAAAATGAGTGTGAATTGGCCCATGCTAACTAAACAGAAAACATCTCCATAAATGCAAACTAGACCAAGAATATGGCTAATGGAAAGTTCCCAAGAGAAAGGATTGATGTACATTGTAACTACGTGCAATTCTGCTCAGAGTACAAATAAATTTTCAGATGGAAATTGGGCCGTGCTCACTTTGTCCACATTTTGGTCCAGGAGTTCTCTACGTCCCACAGTGACAGCTCCTTCTGGTCCGTGCAGGCAGCGAAGTGGCAGCCACTCTTGGAGAATGCCGCTGTCAGAACCCGTCCTGTCGAGATATGAGGGTCCCTGTGAAAGCAGAAAGAATAATTACCCTACACGACTTTGCAAGGATTTTATGGAAACCTCTGTGTAATTTAATTTTCATTCGTACAGGAAGAATTTTAACCATTAACCCTAAAAGGGCGGGGGGGGGGGGGGGGTGGGGATCCATCACTCCCCTTGACGTTTCGCGCTATAATTCAGTAACGCAAGAAAACCTCGTCGTCACAAGGCTTCTTGATTTTCTTTGTTCAAGTCTCGTGCAAATTTTGAGACCAAATTTGCAGAATCCACTCCCCTCCAGTTTTAGCATAGCAAAAAAAAAAAAAAAAAAAAAAAAAAAAAAGCCTGGCCTGATTAGGGTTGGTTAAAGACTAGCCCGGAGTATTGCTCAGGGAGGCGTCTATGAGAAATATGTGTTATAGCAAAAGCATGTCATTCTCAATGGGTTAAATTCAAAACTAGATGATAATCATTCTTATCAAATTGGGATGCAATGTATAATATATTTGAGACTGAAGCTGCTGAAATACAAGGCAAGTCCCAAATTGTGTCTCACCCATTCGCGTACAAGAAATTAATGTTTTTCTAACTCCCAGAAGTTCATTGACCCGCCTATGACCTTTGACCTTGTGATGACCTTTAATTCCCCAAGGGACATCTACCTTCCAAGTTTGGTCAAAACGGACTTAGGGATCAAAAGTTATGAGCCACAGTCGAAACGTGCCATAAAAACTTACAATGATAACATTGGGCCCTAAAAGTTCGTTGACCTTGTGATGACCTTCACTTCCCCAAGTGACATCTACCATCCAAGTTTGGTCACAAACGGACAAAGGGATCAAAAGTTATGAGCCACAATCGAAACGCGCCACAAAAACTTAACATTGGGCCCTAAAAGTTCGTTGACACCTGTCTGTGACCTTTGACCTTGTGATGACCTTCACCTCCCCAAGGGACATCTACCATCCAAGTTTGGTCACAAACGGACAAAGGGATCAAAAGTTATGAGCCATAATCAAAACGCGCCATAAAAAGTTAACATTGGGCCCTAAAAGTTTGTTGACCCCTTTCTGTGACCTTTGACCTTGTGATGACCTTCACCTTCCCAAGGGACATCTACCATCCAAGTTTGGTCACAAACGGACAAAGGGATCAAAAGTTATGAGCCATAATCAAAACGCGCCATAAAAAGTTAACATTGGGCCCTAAAAGTTTGTTGACCCCTTTCTGTGACCTTTGACCTTGTGATGACCTTCACCTTCCCAAGGGACATCTACCATCCAAGTTTGGTCACAAACGGACAAAGGGATCAAAAGTTATGAGCCATAAATCAAAACGCGCCATAAAAACTTAACATTGGGCCCTAAAAGTTTGTTGACCTGTCTGTGACCTTTGACCTTGTGGTAACCTTCAAATTCCCAAGGGACATCTACCATCTAAGTTTGGTCACAAACAGACAGATACATCAAAAGTTACGAGCCATAAACGAAACGCGCCCTAAAAACTTAACATTGGGCCCTAAAGTTCATTGACCTCTGCCTGTGACCTTTGACCTTGAGGTGCCCTTCATGTTTGGTAAAATGTGTAACTTTGTATAACCACTCTTCCCTCCAAGTTTGATTGAAATTGAAATCCTCAGTAGAGAGTAATTAAAGTTTTTGTAGCGTTACGGACAGACGACGGACGGACGGACGACGGACAGACGGACGGACGGACGGACGACGGACAGACAGACGCCGCAGGAGATCCCTTAGTCTCCCCACACCTCCGGTGGGCTCAACAAAAACTAGAGAAAAATCATTAAAATATATATGCTCATTCTAAAAATATCTTCACAAATATTTGTCAAGTAAAGGGTGCAGTACCACTGAAAAGATCTTTTTTTCTAATTGATGGCACTAACATTACTTTAAGAAAAAAATGAAAATGGCATTTATCCACCTTTGCATTCAAGCTTTTCATTCATTCTTACGTGAGCCAAGAAAAAAAGTGGACACTATAATCTACTCAGTATGATCCATTCATAAATCTACTTGCTTTCACTTACATCTCAACAAGAGTTGTGTCTTCAGATCTCCTCTGCTGTTCCTGCTTCGATGCGTTCTTCGACTTTTTCTTCGCATTCTGGCCCTCCTGCTCGACGGTATTCGCCCGCAGTTCAAACTTGTGCACTGTAGCGGGATCTCTGCAGGCCCAAAGAGGAAATACCAAATAAAACAACGACAAAAGAATGAATGAATGTCGATGCAGTCATTCAGGGCGGTCAATTTGAAAGACCTGATGGCATGGGAATTCATATAGGTGGGCTGATTCATTCGCTGCACATCAGAGTACATTAAAAAACCACTAATAGCGCCGATCGACAAATACGTTCATTGAAGCATACGCTCATTGGTAATGGCCGACTCCAGTCGAGATGAGTGATAGAGCTGTACACAATTTGTTACAGGGGTTTTCAAATGTATCCGAGCCGAGCCAGCCCTCCTGCTCCATGGTACAATATCTCCACACTACTGGGTCTTTCAACAGAAAGACCTGTGGTCTGTTTCATGAAGTTACGAGTCTTTACATCAGTCTCAGCATAGCCAAACTCACCCATATACATAGCTATGAGAGACTGTCAAATCCATTTCATAATGTCCCCCATAAGTGTGTCTTATGAGCAAAAAAAAAGATCTCATAAGACTTTCAATTCATGAAACCAAACCCAGGTGATCTAGATTATAGGAAGCAATCACTGAGATGCTGGTGTATCAGATGCATCTCACAAGGTCAAAATATCACCCTCATCCGGGGGGCATTGGTATGCTACCTTCAGTTGAAGAAGGAATTTTCCTTCAATAAACTTTGGGAGCAGAACTCCTATATTCTGCGACAATCACTACCCAGTGCTTGATGATTTTCAAACTCATAGTCATATTACAGAACAGGGCAAGTCTGTCCCCTGAGCTATCCAATAATGCATTTAATACCGAGATACCGAGAATTGAAACTCAATGCCAAGCTCATAATATGAATATGGGACTTGCCTGATAATGTCTGAGCTTCTTGCCAAAAACTCTCAAGAAGTATTATTAAAGTTGGAGGAATTTAAATGTTAGTAATGCCACGGTTAACTTCATGTGCCTAGTGCTGACTGGCACAGAAAACTCTACACACTGCATAAATTTCCTGACAGAGAAAGAGGTAACGGTCACCTCAAAGCCGAGACCCGGACTTCTGATCCACTGATGGTGACGACGTAATCTCTGCTGCACAAAATCTTTGCCATGTCCGTCAGTCAACATTAAGTGCAGTCACAGTGCCCAGATCAGCTTGCCGTCTACAGAGCAAGACAAAATGAAAATAGTGTCAAGATATAATTTTACTTGCCTCAGATTTATGTCCCAAGGACAAAAGAGAGTTGGTGAATAATTATATAGCAGATATAATATTATTATCGTTTGACAGTTCAGTATTGCCTTGATAAAGTCACAGACATCTAGAAGCTGAACAGACTGCATAATAACACTTTATAACAAAGTTGTTTTGATGAAAATCAGAGTGGAATGTTTCTTGAGAATTCAGCTAGTCACCTCACATATCTTCTCTCAAAACCTGATAGAGGTCAAATCCAAAAGCAACACATTAATATGATTGTCATAAAACAACAACATGCCTGTGATATGATCAAAATAGTATCAACCTGGACAGATCATATTTTAGTAGTGACAGCACAGGGATTTGAAAACATGCTAACAAGATTTGAAGAATATTACTGGGATAGAATGTCTAGTAAGATCTATGAGTGTGGTTCTTACCTCACAGACAGGGGGCTTTGTGTGCCAAGGTGTAAACGCAAAGTCAAGTTTGTCATATTATTCAGAGATTGCAACACGGCTCAGGAGTGCTTTTGGAAAACATTCCAAAGCCATAAATCTTTTAACAGAAATGCAGCAACCTAAATGCTGGTCACTGTGTGTACATAATACATTCCCATGACCCAGCTTTATTTAGCAAAGTTAAAAATGCAGATAATCTTGCAAATGCAAGCTTTGCTGTTAAAATTTATGTGAACTCGAGTTCTAACGTTATTATAATACTTCTAACGGTT
Source organism: Diadema setosum (assembly GCF_964275005.1). Classification (NCBI taxonomy): domain Eukaryota; kingdom Metazoa; phylum Echinodermata; class Echinoidea; order Diadematoida; family Diadematidae; genus Diadema; species Diadema setosum. Next base: position 11,660,735 of record NC_092687.1, on the reverse strand, counting down.
ACCGGTATTTTGACTTAATTGTTACTAAGTAAACTTTAAATTTATATCAATTCATAGTCTGTGGCTAGTATTAGATCTAGATCTACCAACAAATGGTAACATACGGTTACGTCGGTTACGAGAGTTTTTAATGTAGGCCTAATACTTTACCCTACTGTGGATGTGGCATGCAGCTGCAGGCGAGTGGCGAATTGCGCCGTATAGCTAGAGGCTAGTCAGTGCTAGTAGAGCTATCCATCATGTAGACTACATCATTCATACATGTATGTGCCGTACTGTCCGTAGCTCTAAAACGAAGCTACTCTAATTTACTTTTTATTAGGGTAGGCGGGCCATAATAACGCCAGTAACGGCCAGGCCCAAGCTGGGCCAGGGCTAGCATCTTCGATCTTGCACTTGGATTGTAACTGTCTAGAACTCTAGTGTCTATACACAGCTCAGTCGCTGTATAAATAGCGACAGCGGTGCTTCCACAGCGTCTGGTCGGGCTACTTAATGTATTCTTGTTTTAATACAGAACTAGGATCTAGACCAGACTCTAAAGAGTTAAATTAGTAGACTGTAACTGTAACGCTAGACGGTCTATCTATTTAGGTAGGCGCTGGATTGCAAGAGGTTACAGAGCCACACGAATAATATCGTCTGGGACCATTCATTCAGATTCACTACTGTTCATTCTCTCACCACAACCGAAATTTTAATTTCACGAGATCTAATATAATACAGAAATAGTAACGTATGCATACGTTTACCTGCAATTTTCAAAGAAAGTATATAAGGACCAATTACTGTAGAATAGCCTGAAAAAGTGGACTGTTCGTAAAACGTGGATGGACACGCAGACTTTACAGCACAGCTGTAAATCACAGCTGTAAATACGAGCGAGCAGGCTGCTCTACTAATCCTACAGCTAGACTTCTTACGTCGTAAGAGGGCGCCTTGTTTCACATTATCACAGTAAGTTCTGCAGTGCCGTAATAGTTGCATCGATAAGTACGAGCAGACGCCACTCGGTCTGGAAGCGCCAGATCTACCACTTCGGATTACTGAGTATAAAACCAGTAAGAAAGCAAGGAGCTCCAAGGTCCGTTCCATGAAGTCATATCACATATATAGAAGTCGCTACATAAATCAGAGAATGGCCAAAGTCGCTCAGAGAATATGACAGACTTTTACAGAGCTACAAAATACATTTCATGAAATTTCATAAGACTTTTTAACGGACCTATAGAACCAAAGTGAATTACACCCAAAACGATGCGATTCGATCAGTATGAGATGCAGACAAATTTGGACAGTATACGTATTTTTTTTTTTTTTTTTTTTTGTGAGGACAATTCGCTTAAATATTATGAACGTTCACAATTTGATCAAATCTGTACCGGGAATCTCCTGTGCCCCGTCATCGCCTATAAGAAGGCTATTAATATTAGGCCTACACGACATATTTACGAGTGGAATTAAGGGGTGGTGTTGAGAACTGGCTTCACGCAGGTTTCGAACTTTTTTTGGTGAGCTTTGAGAAACATCTTTGAAAATTTCACAGATGTTTCTCCGGGAGATTGTAATTCCAAAATGAATTCAACGTTAATTTTGATGAAAATTGGTCTTCCAATGGCTGAGATGTCACAACGATATTGAATAAAAGATGGGACCCACAACCTTTTGTTAGGATCGATTTGTTTTAATTTGTTTTTGGATATCTCAGCCATTTCAAAAGCGATTTTCATCCAATAAACGTTTAATTGAAGAGTTCGTTCGCAAAAACCGATAAGTCCATTTTTTAAGATTTGAAGGACGCTCTCGGTCATAAAGTACAAAATAATACCTTTTAAATGACATTTTGGTCCCTATACATAAATGAAGGTACAGTACATTTTTGAAGTTATGGTCAAAAGAAGCAGATATTTTCTTATTATTCTTTTTTATTTTTCCTTACCTTTAATCGCAAATATCTCCATTTGGCAAATATGGACTTATCGGTTTTTGCGAACAAACTCTTCAATTTCTCTTACAATGTGTTACGTTCTATAAAATGCCAATCCATCTCCGCCGATAGGCCTGATACTCATCCCTAACACTTGCATTTTCATGAAAAGTAGACAATAAAATTCCCTAGATTGACATAATACAATTTAAGTCTATAGCGCATATAATTGCCTGCAGCAAGCCTTGAATTTTTAAAAGTCACTACGTGCTTTTTCGTCAAAGAGGCTAGATAGTATTACAAATTATTACAAAATCCTTTTAACCCTCTGCGTGCCACATGCATGACATTTCCTCTCCACAGGTTTGTGTGTGAAATTTTGTGCACATTTGACTCATTGGCTTTATAGAAATGGTTAATAAACAGGCCTATACATTCGCTGCATGAAAATAAATAATGCGTGTTCTGCAGATGGCTCTTACAAAATGAAGTCGAATCAGATGAATAGATTTCGCAGATGTGTCACCGAAATCGGACGAAATGGAGTTCCATTCTTTTTAATTTGATATTTGCGAATAAAAATATATAATTATAAGCCCTCTGTTAAAAACCCAGGGAAACGATTGGAAAGTGTTTGATAATTAAAACCATAACTTTAATAATGAAACAATTAAGTGAGGTATCACTGAAAAGGTTTTATTTTGCTCTGTGAGAATAAAATCTGAATTTACTTTAAAATAAATACCTTGAATTGCCACACCTCCATCTTCACGTAGATAGATTGCAAGTGTGGCAGAGTTTGTCTACAGGGAAATTTGTAGCCCATTAACCCAAATTGGACAATTTCTGTAGAATTTCCAATGGAGAGTTACAAATAATATCTGGTAATGAGTATAAAAAAAAAATGATAATGTTAATAATAATGATGATAATAATAATAATATTAATAATAATAATAATAATATTAATAATAATAATAATAATAATAATAATAATAATAATAATAATAATAATAATAATAATAATAATAATAATAATAATAAACACTTACGATCAACAGGTGTATTTCGTCACGTCACAATACAGTACATGGCCGGCGGAACCGTGGGGGCCGTGGGGGCTCGGGCCCCCACACTTTTTTGTGCATCATGCAAAGGAATACATAAGGTGTCATCACTTTATGGGCCCCCACACATTTTTTAACCCGGAAGTACGTAAGTGGCACTAAATAGAAATAGACAGAGATGTTTAAGTGTGAGCGGAGCGCGGTAAGGTGATGTTTTTCCAGTGAAGACTGTTTTTTGCTTGTCAGCTAAAGAAACCCGGAAGTGGAAGGGGGGAGAGACGAGCTGAGGTCTGAGGACCTTTTTTGTGTGTGTGTGTGTGGGGGGGGGGGGGGGGGGGCTTGTTAGCTCACGAAACCCGGAAGTGGGCCCCCAATCTTTTGAAAACGCTCCGCCGGCGCTGAGTATTATGTGTAATTATTATGGACAATGAAGAATCATAATTACTACCTCCCTGATTAGACCACCGCTGCCAACATTGCTTCTATTATATTTTCACTACTCTCATCTCACTACCCAGGTCGGAAATAGCTGTACTCTGGTTCTTTGTACGGCATCACTTCAAAGTAACGTAGAACAATACCAGCCAATTTTATGTGGTTTTCTATCTCTAAGTCACTGTCCAGTCATTGCCACTAAATCCACTATTCAAGTAGGGTGGCAGTACCTCTTTTGTTTCATAAACTCATTCAACCTTTCTTAAAGGTTGCGTGGTGGCACTATATTATAATACACTGTGTACACCAAGCAGCTATTATATCTTGGTAATGAATAGATTTCAGCTTTCTGGTTCTACAAACACTATGTACAGTAAAATGGGCAAGTTGCTCCATAAACTTATATTACATGTCTTGGCATGAAAGCTACTATATTCCAGCTTTCCGCCATTACAATCTCTACAGTAAAGTGGGCTTGTTACTCAACCACTTTACATAAGTGTTTTCTTGAAAGTTCGCGTAGGTCTTCATCAAACGTGATCTAAAATAGTGAGAGATTCCGTAGAGTTCCGCCGTAACAATTTTGGTTGCTAGATTAGTACATACAGTATGTACGCGCGCGATCTGGAATATTCTGCAAACATATCAGTACCGGTGAAATAAACTTGACCTGCCACGAGTTCACGGGGGAAATTTCTATCACTTGAGTTAGACAACCCTGACGACTGAAGCCCCAACAGACTTTTAGACTTGATCAGTGGCATCTTTACAAAACAATCCCAAACAGATCAAACATGATCACGTTCAAACACAACTTCTATGACTACTAGTAATTTCTCCCAGGGGACACTGATTCGTACACGTGTACGCTCGTCCGCTTCAGGATGAAGATATTAACAGGGGTACTGGTACGCATCTATTTAAATAAAGGGGAAATACTCAGTACATGTTTACAGAGGCCCTCCATTGTGAGTTTATCCTGAAAAGTACGATCACAAACTTACGGAACTCCATTTTCCATTTTGTTTGATAATATTGACGCTTGTAGACCTACAAAATATGCATGGTAAGAGTAAGTTTTATGACAAATGTACGTTAGATTTTATTATGTCATACACACTTATTTTTTTTTTCCTCCCCATGCACATAATGAACTAACCCATGGTGCGACCCATGGACGGTTACGTGCGCATGCGCACATTGGAAAAGGTCAATGAATGTAACGCACGATTTTCGCGTGTTCGTTGTAGCAGCGAGGGTTCAGCACACCGTGGGTAGAGGTCCCCTCCCGAGTGTCTCCGCTCCAATCCGGCCGCCTCATCCTACCTCCCCTCCCTTTGCCCACGATCGACACCCTTACCCAGCAACAAACCCCATAAATGCGTGCGTGCTGCATGTATCTTCAGCAACACGCTAGAAAGCTCCTGATCAGAACGCTCTACCGACTCAGAGAGTGAAACACCTTTTTCGTTGTCATTGTAGAGCTCAAGCCGGGTTGAAAAACAAATAACGTGACTGGAATCAGATATATTCTCGCCCGCATGCAAGTACGGGACATACGGATTGGAGATATTCCTAAGTGTAATGACACGACTAATGTCGGTGATGAGGCGAGGTTTCATTACCAACTGTAGACAGTGTTTCATAGTAGCGACTCCCAACACCACAACACTGTGTATCTCATCGTCTCCAGCTCCAGCTCATATGATCAAGTATTATAATTGCTACATGTAGTTTACTACAGTGTACAACGAATACAAATTGGCGTGATTGTCTCTGAAATACCGATTAATTTATCATAAAAAAAGGAAAATACGACCAGCCGATAATCCATCCTTTCGTCGCTGATTTTCTTCTAGTAGGACCTACTACCTAACATTCTAGAAAAAATCTAGTGAGAACTCAAGTCTAACGTGGCTAATTCTAACGTTACCCGGCCCCGTTCGAGCTTCTGCTGTCATTGCATTGCAAACCGACAAAAATTCAGAATTGTGACGTGTCATATTATTATTCTACTTGATGAGCGTTCACATCTGATACCACAAATTGCACTCATTCGAGCGGAAGGGTATCATTTTACCAACTTTCATCCCAACGGTAGTCCTTCGTTTCACAGTGACTGAGAGAAAGTGAAATCTGCAATTAACCAATATTCCCCGTCATGGCGTCATTCACAGTAGACAGCCCTCGTGTACGATACACGCCGAGTCACATCGAATCGGACTACGTGTACCAGACAACAAAAGTGGAGCAAAATGGCCGTGTCGCCAAAGTAAGTGATAACTTCTTCATTCTCCACTCCGATTGTTTACTGTCTTGCAGACAGAAAGATCCGTCTGTCCGGAGGACTCTTTTACATTTTGCCATTAACGCAGCGTCCTCGGAGGGGATCCGTGAAGCCAGAGGCAGTCTCCGCGGAACATTCCCCGCCCCGACGGACAGATACAGACCGAACTTTCGGTCAAGGCAAACTGTCTTGTACTACTAACTTTAGGCCGTAGCTTTCGGAACATGAATGTTCACTTTCAGAGCACGCCGCGCCTTCTCACATGGCCTGGCCTGGCTAGGTACCGGACAGTATGGGATAGGCCAAGGGAAACCTCGGGAGTTTACTTGACCGAGTACGGCTTTGATATTTCACTGCCTTTGGTTTATCCACATGCATACACCCGCCACCACATGCACCACTGTAGTCTGTATACACACAGACAACTTGTGTGGCTTCCCAAAATAGGGCAGGGTTTTACAATAGTTCATTGTACACGTACCTGTACTGTCAATCACCGTCTTTATCCTAACACACGTGGGTAAATGGGGATAGGGGAAGTCCCGAGTCTCCAAACTGGCGCCTTACACATATTACGTGCTTTACAGTCGAATTGTGGACTTTTGTTGTGCAGTCTTTTTCCATATCGTGTTTATGACGGACTTTGTGTAGAATCTACCAGTTCTTGGGGGGCTTGCCCAAATCACTGTAAATATATGATAGCAGTCACTTCACCAGTCAAACTTCAGTCATCAACAACTGATTAACTGACTGAGCTCAAGCTGTCATTGTGTGTCAAGTGCTGTGTTTAGTCTACAGTACTTTATAGATCTAGGCCTACCTGCCCTTGTGGAAATTCTATCAGAGTATTTGCACAAAGACATAGACCCTAGGTATTTTTGTTTTATTTCAAAAAAAGTTCTTGAATAGTTGATATTACCAGCATGACCAGAATTACATATTATGATGATGTACGGTAAAGTCAAACTATGTGCCTCACACATAGCAACTCTCCTTAAGATCAGCAATATATAAAGTAGCATATAGAAATCTAGACGTTCTAAAGGCCTTTTGTAGGTCTAACCGTCTATTAAGAATTGCCAATTTTAAACTGCTGTGTTGGCATTAAAAAGTTTGACATTTCCAGTTTTTGTTTGCTGGTTTGTTTTTACTTATTTTTTTTTTTCCAATAAAGTTATGCTGCTGTCCCAAATCCTATGATATAAATGGGCCTGTATATAAAACTGATCATTGTTTTTAAACTAGGTTTATTCAGCCAGGAATAAGAACATGTTTTTATGTTGTATTTTAAACTTGAATTCATTCCCTTAATTAAATTTTATTGTAACAACACTATCAAAGGAGAGTGGTCAGGTATAGGTAAAGACATCAGCGTGTTTATTACAAGTATTTTCACATCAAATGCTAGAGAATTGATTTACAAAAGTTATTAAAAACTGAAATTTCATAACTTTTAAGTTTTCATCGGACTCATGAGTTCATATTTTTACTGAGTACATTGGTGTGCTTGTAAAATTTTAGTTTCTTTTTGCATATGGAATTTTGACAAATCTCCATGAAAACAGTTCAAAATACAGTATCAACAGGATTCAGATAAGTTTGTCACACTGCACACAGCCAACTTTTCACTATTGTGTATAAAAATAGGCTTCAGGATCTCTGCATTCTGATTGGTCAATTGTCATGCATTGAATTTTGCTGATCCACACTGCACTCAAAATTCTGAGCCATGCGTAAGGTAATATCCGAAATATCTGAACGCATGGCATACGGTAGTGTTGTTGGTGTACCGGACGCATGATGGGGAAAATAGTTGTATTTCATGAATTTAATATTTTTTTTTTTCATCATCATTATTGTGTCTTTCATTTTCATGTGCATGTTGTGTAATGATTTTTGTACCATGTACTTCACAACTCTCTTTTCCTACTGCGCCTTGAGCATTTTTTTATGTGGAATTGGCGCATTATAAATACCTATACCCTGTATTATTATTGTTATTATTAATATTATTATTATTATTATTATTATTATTATGGGCCCATTTTATAACACAAATGCAGGGCTGCCAACTCTCATGCATTGAGCGTGAGACTCACACATTTGGTCCTTTCTCACTCTAAAACTTTATTTCATTTGCATGCATTTCTATTGATCTCACTCATTTTGACTCCTAAATTATAGCATTGGCCTATGGGAGTCTCACTCTCGTGTTGGCAGACCTGCAAATGATGCAGAGGCCTATTTCATGGATCAGTGAGAAATGGATGCTATCGTTTAACTTTGGAACAGTCTAAAGTTAAACTCGCGCATCCAATTCTCACCGATCCACTCTGTCCTGTGCATCATTTGTATACTGGTGCATGATGTCTGCCTGTTATACACATTTATGTATGTGAAACATTTCACAGTCAACAATACACATACAGTGTAGTACCATTTTTATGACTGTAGACATATTAATGAAGTATTTTAAAAGGAGCAGGTGGTTATAAATTAGTATTGTAGGCTACCCCTGTAGAGTACAGGCCCTGTGAAAACTGTTCATACAAATGCTGTGATATTTAGTGTATTATTTCCTTCATTACAACTGAAAGTATACCTTATTTTTTTTTTATTTTTTTTAACAATGCCTTTTTTTTTTTAGTGATGAGATGTACGTAGATATTGACATGTGAGTAAGGTCAATCACAGATTCACAGTGAAAAGTAGGGTAAGCTTGCAGTTGTCGAAATTATTCCTTTGGTAAATTTGATATCAGGTGTTTCAGTTTTGATATGTGAACAAGTTTTATGGAACATTATTATTGTGGTTCAAGCGATATCATTAATGCAGATGATGTGGGCGTAAGAATAAAAAAATGCTGTGAAAAACAAATGCCAGGACAGGGGAGGTTTTTTGTTTCAAAATTGTTTTCTATTACTACAAAGTGAGAAAAAAAAAAACTGTCGTAGCGTGTAGATTACTTGTGAGAAACGACATGAGTAGTTATCATTTTGAAGAGTATCTCAAAATTGAAATACGGTAGTCTGATACAGTGTGCTAATGAAGACAACAGCATTTGACAGTGCACATCTTTTATTTTCTTGAAAAGCAAAAACAACAAAATCAGCAGTACACAGGGACCATTAAAAGTCGCTAATCATTTACTCCTCTCTCTCTCTCTCTGTCTTTTTTTTTTTATTATTGTTTGATCCCAGGTTAAACCAGTGGATGTGGAGATGAACTTTCGCACAGATCGACGCGTCCCCCGCCTCGGCGTTATGCTAGTCGGCTGGGGCGGTAACAACGGGTCGACGGTCACAGCGGCTGTTCTGGCGAACAAGCACAAAATGTCCTGGCGCACCAAAGAAGGCGTCCGGGTATGTTATGGTACAGCTCAGGGAATTTACCTCACATGATTATTTATGTGGATTTAATTAATGCAGAATTGTCAGAGGCCTGAGGGCGTAGGCCTACTATAGGGTGTTGGGGGGGGGGGGGGTGGGGGAGGCGAGTGTGTTGTTAGGGGAATCAAAGATTGTGTTACTATTGATATCCTGTCCATTACAGCAATGCTGTTGGGCATGTCCAAGGTAAAAGAGTTTATTTCTGGTTTGGTTTGGTTTGGTTTGGTTTGATTTGATTTGATATAAATGATATGATATGATATGATTTGATTTATTGATTCCTATATTGTTGTTGTACATGTGTACACACATTGTTGATTAGACAAAGTTGATCTCAGATCACAAAAATAGTAAGAATCAACTTTCTTGTCCCAGGAAACCTCTTAAATTGATTTTTTTGAATGATTGTAACCCTTTTAGTTTTTGTTTTGTTTTGTTTTTTATTTATTTGTTTATTTATTTTTTTTCCACAGCTATATCTTAGAAGAACTTCCGCCCACTAGCCAGTGATCCAATCCCTTCTACCAGGGGGTATTGCATATTTTGTCACATTGATGGTTGATCAAATCAAATTTATATGTCAAAATGCAACTGGGCAATCAGTTGCAGTGTTAAACAACTTGACACACACACACAAAAAAAAATCATCAGTTAGGACCTGTGTATGTTTTAGCAAGGAACATGTTTTAACAGATACATGTATTTATCATCATGTATCCGTTGCTTCTTTCGTTAAAACACAGCATGCAGACTATTTCGGATCAGTCACTCAGGCGTCTACCATCAATCTGGGCTCTGGACCTCAAGGAGACTTCAACATCCCTCTGAAGGACATACTGCCGATGGTTGATCCCAACGACATCGTATTTGATGGTAAGCAGGGAATAATTTTCCTTCACGAAACTGAATAGCAATTTTTGTCAATGCATGGACATACATTTTCAACAAAATGGTATACAAGTCTATGTAATGAAACTGCTAGATGCAAATTACATTTTGTATAGCAGTCATACCAAAATGCATAGCAAATTGCTTTGAGATACCAGGAAAATTATTCCCTGGTAAGGGATGATGTCTCAAATGATTTCAGTACTGTCATTTAATTTTTATAAATCAACTGCATTATTACGCAGGTTTTCATTTTTAATACAGTTGGCTTTCAAGTACACACATCAGTATGTATTCTAGTTTAATGACATGAAAGGTCTATTACTGTTTCAAATGTTTGGCATGTATTTTTACAGTAATCGTTGGGGGGAAAACATCAAAAGTTACAACTGCAAACGAGTTGATAGCTGAAGTTTCCTTGATTATCATGAGTGGGTAGATGTTCATGAGGGTAACAACAACGGCAAGTTAGTAGTGTGTCACACTGTAATACCTCCTACGTGTATGAATTTAATGTGTACTATGTAGGTCTGCCTAGTATGCAAGACACAAAAATTATTGGCTGCTACAATTCCCAGAAGGAAAACCCAGTTACAACCAGTCATGGTAATGAATATGCATGAGATACATGTATTAAAATACAGATGAGTGTTACATATTAACCTGACCCCAGGTCAGATCGCATACATGTGCGCGATGTAAGCAGGCGCTCAAGGGTTGGAACAATATGGAAGCTGGCAAATAAATACGTGCCCGATGTTGAACTGGTAAATCATGTGTTGATGGTGCTGTTATTTTCACATTTCGGGCCACAAATATGACACAACCATTTGGAAATTTTAACTGGTTCCAGTTGATTTCAGCTGAAACTATAGTTCCAGTTGACTCTAAGTGGTCTCTAAATTACTCTAATGCATATCAAGTGGACAATCAGTAGAAGTACATGGGATTTGACAGGAACCAGTCCCCACAACCAGTTGATAACTGGTCTGTTGTTTCCAGTTGCACCAGTTGTTATACTGGTCTAATCTATGAATGTGGTGGTCAGTAAAACAAGGACAGGCTTGTGTATTAGTACACTTGTATGGTTAGTTTTTCAGGGCCATGCAAGTCTGCAACAAGAAATCTTGCAGTGGAATTACATGTCCTTATTAAGGTTGCCTTCTCCCCAATGCAGGCTGGGATATTTCTTCCATGAATCTCGCTGACGCCATGGAGCGTGCTCAGGTCCTAGACTGGAACCTCCAGGAGAAGCTCCGCCCCCACATGGAGACACTCCGGCCCCGCCCCTCCATCTACATCCCAGATTTCATCGCGGCCAATCAGGCGGACCGCGCCGACAACATCCTTTCGGGGACCAAGGCCGAACTCATCGAGAAGATCCGGGCGGACATCCGCGACTTCCGCGCCCGTGTGGACAAGGTGATCGTCCTGTGGACGGCAAACACGGAGCGATTCTGCGACGTGGCAGAGGGCCTGAATGACACAGAGTGCAATCTCCTGAGGGCAATCGAGGAGAACGCCACCGAGGTTTCGCCGTCGACGCTCTTTGCAGTGGCTTCTATTCTGGAAGGAGTGAGTTGCTAAAAGCATAGATAGTATAGTTTTGGTTGAGACCTAATTTTAGGTTTGTAACATTTTTTTGTTGAGATAATGAGAAACCTCTTAAGAAATATGAAAGAGCATGTAATTCCATGAGGAATTCAATGTTTATTTAGTGAAAATTGGGTTTGAAATGGCTGAGATATCCAAAACAGAGCGATTCTAATAAAGTGTGGGACCCACCTTTTATTACGATGGCTTTGTTTTACTTTGTTTTTGGATGTTTCAGTCATTCCAAACCTGATTTTTATCAAATAAACTTTGAATTCCTCTAAAAATGGTATAGCTCTGTACTATTTCATAAGTGTTTTCTTGGTATCTTGCAAAAAGTTAAAAGCCCAATTTTCATCTCCACCAATACTGTACCATCCCTATAATCTACCATTTGCAGATGAAACAAAAACCCAGCTTAAGTGCTTCAAAATAGTTCTAGAATGTGAGTTAGGGATAGAAACAACCAACGTAAAAATTTGAATAAGTGTAATCAATGTTAAATATTATTTGATAAGCAAAATGTGATCAATAGTTATAATAAAACATTTCTGGACTAAGCTGTGTACAGTTATGGTTTATTGAGAAAAAATAGTGATATCTCCTTGTATTTTAGGCTTCATTGCAAAATTTTATATGGTGTGATGATTTGTGAAACAACTGACCTACACATGTGCATCAAGTGTGATATCTTGAACATTTTTTTTTTTTCTTGAAATCACTGCTTCCAATGGTAAACAGGAGCTTTAAAGCCCAAACAAAGTTCTGGTACGCCTGCAAAAGTTGTCAAATTTCGCTCCCAAATGTGAACATATGCCTAGGAAATGTGCGGAATAATGCTGTAATAACAAGATATTCGATGGGTAACGACGAAAATGCGAAATATTAACCAAAAAAGTTCAGTCTCAGAACTTACCCGAACGGGGTCAGGCTAAACTCGGACTCGGGGATAACTCGGCCTCGCTTTGACAGCGGGATGAGTTGTATTGGTTGTCCCTACTCTGGATTGTACAGTGTTGTACTATGGGAGCGTCCTGTATAAACTAGCACTTCGCGTTCTGGCTACTCGCAGTAATGGTCCGAGTTGTTACAACGCGCGCATCAAAAACCTCTTTGGCGTGCATGCAAAATTAGTGTGCGCCTATCAAGCACCTCTAAAAACAATCAAAGACGCTTGATAAACAACAAAAACTTCAAAGACCGCGCGTCTCAGCAACTGAGGTGATGTGCGTATAGGCTTGCACCATTTGTTTTGTACAGGATTAGCACGCACTTTCCTGTCTGTTCAGTTAGGCCTCGTTTGGTATTATACAGTAGAATATGGCGATCACGAACTACGTGTAAATTGTCTGAAATAGGGTCAAATTTTCCTTGAGACCGAGTTAGTCTGGAGCCTTCTGGGATAAAAGTCGGTTTTCCAACTTTTATTAATACTTCAAAACGACTCATCATTCCGGCAAACCGCGTCAGCCAGGTAAGTTTCTTTGTAGACTCTTTCGATATATTGCAAGCAAATATGAAATGGTGCCAGACGGGTTCTCAAGCCCTTACCAGAACTTTGTTTTCACTTTAAGAGATAAGAACCTCATCATTCTTGTTACTCTTCTGTATGTATAAATTTGCTTTGCCACTTACCTGTACTGCAAATTTCCAAGCTTGAAAGTGTAATACATCTCACCAAATATCCTATGGTCACTTGGCTTGGTACAATGAACAATTGTAAACAGAAGATATTTAGCAGCTGAAACACTGATAACATGCTGATATTTATATGATTTTGTGGTCAATATGCAACACTGCAGCATGTCATACATCTCTGTAGTAAAATTTGTAGCTGTAGTTTCATGCTGTTAAAATTCAAGGAAATCTTATGCTGACCTGAAAACCCTTGGCAGCCACTTATTATATCAGGGCCCCATTTTATCACAAGATATTTGATTGTAAATTCCCTTACCACACAAGCTACCATAGACTTATGATGGAAATCAACAGATTATAATCAAATGTAACTCTTCATAAAACAGGGCCCTGGTTTCTCAATATGTCAGGGTACAAAGATAAAGAAATTATGAGTTGGGACTTGCAAAATCAGTGCGTTATAAGAGTTTTTTACCTCTGCCAAGGGAGAAGGTTATATATTTCGTTACCGTTTATTTGTCCGTGTGCAAAATAACTCAAAAAGTTGTTAACAGATTTAGAAGAAACTTGCTGGAAAGGTTGAAAATGCCACAAGGAACAGACTATTAAATTTTGGTAGTGATCTGGAAACTTTTATGGATGTTATGAAGGATTTTCGATATTTTGGCATGTAGGGTCAATGAACTTGGGAGTCCAAGCTGCGCATTTTTGAGGTTTTCATACGGGCACTAAAATTAATGCTGTACTGCAAGGCGCGCCGCGCAGCTGATGGTTGATGACGTAACAAAAGGCTTCTATATTGGGAAGTCGGGCAATTTTTACCATGCATACGTATGGGTGGATTTCACTAATCTCTATGGACACGATGGAAGAACAAGCTGCTGCTTGGCAGAGGTCTGCGCTCTCAGAGTGCTTCTCTAGTTTGTTTCATTTATTTATTTTTTATCCTACCTATAAACATGGTTCCACTGTACTTAAATGTAGGCAAAAAAAAAGAAAGAAAAGAAGTTGGTGTCTCCATATGGCCTGTTTTAAGGCTGAGCGTCATATTGAGCCCGCTTGAGGCCATTCACTTTCATTTAGACAGTGAGACTCGGTTGGAATGTGTAGTGAATTTTATCACCTTGCTGTTACAACATTTGCTGCTGCTTTTCATTTGCCCATGTGTACAGGTGGCATACATAAACGGCTCGCCACAAAACACCTTTGTGCCGGGCGTGATCGAGCTCGCGGAGAGCCGTGGCATCATGATCGGGGGCGACGACTTCAAGTCGGGCCAGACCAAGATCAAGTCGGTCCTGGTCGACTTCCTGGTCAACGCCGGCATCAAGCCCGTCTCCATCGTCAGCTACAATCACCTCGGCAACAACGACGGCAAGAACCTGTCGGCACCCAAGCAGTTCAGGTCAAAAGAGGTACGTAACGTCCTTCCAAGCAAGTAGAGAATCAGAACTTGTCCTAGTTTTGCAAATTTCATCCAAAACTTGTGGTAATGTGCTGCTCTGTATCTCCAATCAGGTGAATTTGCTTGTTGCAGAAGATGAAAGAAATAACAACAAAAAATTTGTGGTTTCTAATTAGATATTTTCTAAATCAAAATTCAGGAATAGTGATAATATATGCCTTCCATTAATGTTTGAAGATAGTGTTAAGCAAAGTGTGCAGTGTGACAGATCTTAAATGTATGGTCATTTGCACTGTAGATACTACCAGATTCTCTGATGTTGTATGAATATAAAGCTGTAGAAATGAAAAGCTTTAAACTTCACACTAAATGCTGTGACTTATCAGATTTACCACACTCGGTAAATCCCATAAATTATATTGTCAGAATTAAACATTCTTGCAATTCATTCCATAGTTCATTGGCATTCATTCAATGATCTACAGACAGTCTTAGCAGTTACTCTCAAGCATTTTCACGCTGTACTTGAAATATTTTCTTGCATTTCATAATCAGAGTATGTTTCGGCAAGTTTATCAGTTTCTGATATTTAACTACCTTTGAGAGTGATAAAGTGTCTTTGGCATTCATGCAATACTGCATTTATTACTTTTAAATGGCTAAGACAGCAACACTGCCTGTTAGCTCTGAAAAGAGGCAATCTTTAAACAGTTCACGTTCTTCTCATTCTCGGTTTTCCTGCAGATTTCAAAATCCAACGTTGTTGACGACATGGTGGAGTCCAATGCCATTCTTTATCCAGACGGGAAGAAGCCTGACCACTGCGTTGTGATCAAGTACGTACCATATGTCGCAGACAGCAAGAGGGCGCTAGACGAGTACACCTCGGAGATCATGATGGGCGGCAAGAACACCATCTCTCTCCACAACACCTGTGAGGATTCCCTGCTGGCCAGTCCCATCATTCTAGACCTCGTCATCTTGACGGAGCTCTGCCAGAGGATAGAGTTTAAGGCTGGTGAGTTTCACATTCGTTCCTCACCTTCTTCTTCTTCTTCTATTTGTGACCCGAGGGAGTGATTTTATTGGTCAGTTTGTGGCACCCTGGTAACTGATTGGTCCTGTGTAGACCTCTGACGCTAAGCTTGAATGAACATCGCGAGCGGTTGCGATGGGCAGACCTTCTATCGTCTTAGAGGTAAAAACTGTCTTACCTCCCTGTGATCATGATTGCGTCGGGAATAAAACTTTGGAGGCGGTTTTCTCGAAACATCGATTGCCTAGACCACTCGACATGGTCTCATGAAATCTCCAATATCTCTGCAACCGAGTATCTTTAGGAGTCGTGTTATATACAAAATTAAAGCAGACAAGAAAGGGAGTAAGGTTCTCTGCAACCGTGTATCTTTATGAGTCGTGTTTTGAAAGCAGAAAAGTAGGGGAATAAGGTCATGCCATTTTCAGAAAATCATCCTACCTCGACTTTCGGATCCTTTTGTTGTAGTGGATCACATTTATAGTGCATCTTTCAGGGTTTGAAGATCAATGGCCCTCCTGCAGAGGGTTGTGCATACATATATCGATCAGACTATGGCTTTGATTGCTCAAAAGCGAACCAAAGTGAATCAATGTAATGCTTACCATACCATACATGAACCATGTCAGATTGGAAGCATTCAACTCTGTGGAAATGGTGACATGGCATTTGCTCCTGCGACAATTGATCCAGTCTTATTTTCTCCAAGGACTTGGAGTTAGGGTTAGGGTTGTGATAGGGTTTTAGGTTTAGTTTGATGTTAGGATTAGGGTTGAGGGTTGTGTTTGTTGATAGAATTTATTTTTGGCTTAGCGTGCAGATATTTCATGGGAGCAATTGTGGCAGGAGCAAATGTCATAGAACAGTGGAGATAGCATACTGCCCGAGTTACTTTGGGACTTGAATCAGAGTGGTCACACTTTTTGTAGCAACAGGGTCAAGTGCCTGGCTAGATTTCTTGCACTACAGACTGGTGTCCTTTGTATTATAATGTAGAGTGTTACATGCATTTTTCTCATGCCACTTTCTGGTAAGGTGTTGATATGCTTTTGGAGTACAGTGAGAAGTGATCCACTTTTTACTCGGTATAGGATGGTATGGCACACTTCAGGAGTGTTCAAGCACTCCGCTGGCGCAGGTATGGTACGGTAGAGTACAGGTATGCTTTAGGAGAGCGTTTGAACGCACCCTCTGAGTGCAGATTTAGGTTTTCATTGCACATAAAAATACATGTCATTCTTAATTGTGATTGAGCTGTTATAATGTTTGATTAACCCTACTTAGGCCGGGGGGCCTCCGAGGCCCCCCCTCCCCTCGACATTTTGCGCGATGTATCGCTATCGCGAAAGGCTATCGCGGCGACATTTTATGACTTTTTTCTTTCGAGTCTCCCGCATCTTTTGACACCAAATTTGCAATGCCCGGGCGGGCGGTTCTGCAGTTGCGAATAAATATGTACGTGCATGTCAGACCAAAAATTGCTCAAAAAACGTGAATTCGTGTACAATTTCAATGCAAACTGTGTTTACCTGTAGGCAAATTTCATAAAAGCATGATTATTTAGGGGTTTATTGATTAAAATCAATTAATAACATATTTTCTTGTTCGGAACAATTTCACGGACAAACTTCATCGAAAAAACAATGAAAAATATAAAGTCGAAAAAACATAGAAATACATAAGAAATTAATAAAATAAAATACTTCCAAAGAAATTTTTTCTGATTGCACATTTTTTTCTCTTACATTTGCTAAGGACACTAAAAAGAATATTTACACAAAAAATGTGCCTGTTTCGAGCTTTATTTAGTGATTTATACCAAATTGTCCGATTTCATGCATCATTGTGCATAAATTAGCATAAGTTAGCATAAATGATAATTTTTTTGAAAAATTAACTGTGTGTGCCAATTTTCATCGCGATTGCATGATACCTAAATAGCCCGGCCTAGTTAGGATTAAATTGCCCACTTGCCAGATACTTAGTCTAAGGGTTTATAATATATATGGTGTTGATTTTCTTTCTTTCTTTCTGTAATTTTCTTTCCTGTCCAGAGAGTCACCCAGAATACCAAAAGTTCAACAGTGTTTTGTCCATCCTGAGCTACCTGTGTAAAGCACCACTGGTACCTCAAGGTACGCCAGTCATCAATGCCCTCTTCAAACAAAGAGCTTGCATCGAGAACATCTTCAGGTAAGATTATAAAGTGAAGTCTGTGTATTAGCGTCATAATTTTTTTTATCCGTATGAAAGTTGATAAAGTGAGGTTGGATGCCAAATAAATGGACTATATCGTCGCTGGGGTGACAAGACCTACAAAATGTCGAATGTTCATGAGAGCAAAAAAAACATGGCAACCAAAGCACTATAGCAAATGGGATTCCCTTTCCTTTGACGTGCCATGGTGGCTTCATTTTTGGGGCAAGACAGCTAGGATTTGGACAAGACATCACTTAAGTGATTATCTGACCATTAATCCAAGAGAGTCATTTTCACCCAGATATGAGATACAAGGTCTTGTCACCCCAGTGATAATATGTCAGTAGAAAAGCACTTGGAGAGCGCAGACCTCTGCCAAGCAGCTCATTTCCACCCATGTGCGCTTGCTGAAAATTGCCCACTTTTCCAATGATGAAAAAGTCTTGTGTTTACTGCATCAGCTTCCTGCTGTGCTGCTCCTCCAGCAGAACACACACTTTAGTGCGCTTTGTAAACCTCAAACGTGCAGCTTGAACACCCAAGGTCATCGACCCTATTTGCCGAAAGATGAAAAGATCCTTTAGAAATTCATCAAATTCCCCCAATCACTACAAAAATCTAAACATCTGTTCCTTGTGTCATTATCAAATTTTACTGTATTTTAAAAGTTTCATCCAAATTTATTCACAACTTTTGAGTTATTTTGCAAACAGGCAAACAAAGAAACAAACAAACTAACCGATGTCGACAAAATGTAATCTCCTTGACAGAGGTAATAATACATCTGGGGTGGACTCTTCAGGGTTAGCACTACTCTCCTGACAAACTGTGTCCCTATCAATATCAACCCATTGAGGAGGAGTCCCGAGTAAGCTCGGGCAATTGTCTTATGGGAAATGTGTGTTTAGCATAATCAGTCCGTCCTTAACAGGTCAACCTTTAGCACATCACACATTACATGACGTTGCCACGATTCACTAGGCATGTGACCTAGCAACCTGAAGAGTGACGCCACCAGCCTTGCCCACTTCCAGTCGTGCAGCAGTATATTTAGTGATGCCAGAGCAGTCGTAGATCGCATAGTGTGTGGTGTCGAGTCGCGAGACTGGACCAATGACATTCCTTGCCTCCACAGTCGTGCGACCAGTTGGATCATTTGATGTGTGGTGACCTTCACTCTGGTTTGCTTTCCAATCAGCATAAAGATCTGGAAACTAAATGTCAATAACGAGAAATTAATAGATTTAACAAGGTGCTACTCTATTTCTCTGTTTCCATTCTTGTGTTGCTTTCACTTGATCGTCTTGTGCTCATTCCCTCAGAGCGTGCATTGGGCTCCCGCCACAGAACAACATGCTGCTCGAACACAAGCTGAGCGCTCCGCACGCGATACCCGAACTTGCATCCCTGCGGACGAGGGCTGTCGCCGTCAACGGCAACGGATGCCACAACGGGGTGGACGACGCCGCGAACGGGCAGGTGGCGAGCAAGAAGAGCAAGCTGGCAACGACGACGACGACGACGAACGGGGACAGCGGGCTGAGGAGAGCACACGTACCAGATGTGATGGAGATTCACTGATCTTTGGCCTAGGACGTCTTAGTTGCTTTTAATAGGCTTCTCCCCTCCCTTTCCTATACTCTACCCCGGGCCCTCTCTCTATTACCTCCTAAACCCTCAACATGCTGTGTGTACCAAACTCTGCTGGAGCGCCACGTTTATAATACAGCCACAGAGCGGATTGTCACGCTTGCGTTCTCATGCAGTTGCCATGTACATGTAATCATCGTCTGTACCAATGGATCTCTGCAGGTGTCATTGTCGCTATGAGCAATTCCATCATGTAGGTAGACCCTCGAACTATCAGTTCTACCCGTTTTGCATGTTAGTAGCCACTTTTCCAGGCGAATGCAAACAAATTTTGCACCTGTGATTTATCAACATGGCGCTAACTGAAGGCCTGGGAGCACATTTTAAGATAGATCCCTTTCTTCTCTCATTTTTGGGGATGATTTCTACTATTTTTTATGTCTCCCAGGATATCTCCTTTGTATTCAGGAATCTCTCCCCTCTTAGTGACTGTAGTAAATGATAATATTTTTGTACAAAATACCGTATGCTGTTTTATATTTATGTGAATAATATTATGTTAACATTACGGTGACATGTTTTGCAGTATATTAGGTATTGGTATTGTCATGAAGAAGAGAGGAAAGAGTTAATACGTCTGTATTGGTTGCATAGTATCCAACTATGTGAGTGATATTGGTCAAAATATCTTGAAACATAGGACATTTGGACTGTAGTGAGATATGTCCTGCTGTAAAAGTGGAAATTTTCGCAGTGTGCAAATTTTTTGTGCATTTGGCGCTACCAGAAACTACAGCAAAAATAGAAGCACAGAAACTTTTTTTTTTTTGCTTGCCATAATATTTCAGTAATTAATGTCATGATTCCACGGAATTGAAAAAAAAAAAATGAATTCATCTTACCTGGCCGAGCGTGGAAAATTACCGACACGAAAATATCCACTTGTACCATATTTGTCTTAACGTGAGTTGAGAGGAATAAGAAAAGTTGTAGTTTGATGAAAGATGAACATTTCAACATTTTCTCACTGAAAAGATTCATCTGATTGGAAAATCAACTGGATGAACGTTCGTTTTATCACAATCAGTAGAAATTACCTTTGCTTGATAAGAGTTTCGCCTGCTGGCTCTGCAGGCTTCTTCAGATCGAGCGCTGTGAGAAGAACTTCCCACGAGCCAGCGTAGCTGGCGCACGCCGATCTGAGAGAATGGGATCGTATATTGAGGAAAGTGAGTATTGCCCCAGGTCTCGGTTGAAGGTTCTCCCTTGTTGTTTGCCAATGTGAATGGCTACCCTTATCCGTGGGAAGTTCTTCTCACAGCGTTCGATCTGAAGAAGCCTGCAGATCGAGCAGGCGAAAGTCTTATCAAGCAAAGGTAATTTCTACTGATTGTGATAAAACGAACGTTCATCCATTTCAGCATTTTAATGGCCAAACTTCTTGCTATGAGTTCTCTTTTTATTCATGACAGTGAGGTTTTTTTTTTTAATGTGTCTGTTTGTTGGTTTGTATGTTTGCTTTTGAACATTCACTTGTCTGAGCTACCTTTGGAAGTTTGGACAGAAGTGGAGCTGGGTTCTGGTTTCATTCCCAAGTATCTCTCTCCCACTCTCTCTCTATCTCTCTCTCTCTATCTCTCTCTCTGTCTCTCTTCCTTTGACTTTTCATATTATGTAGCTTGTTGTTTTGTTTGCTTTTACTGATTTTGCACAGATACTGCCTACGTTATGCATGAAATCATTAGTACAACGTAACTGGATGTGATGCAGTAAAGAGTATAAAATGAGTTTATCACCAAAATTTGATTTGCTGTGTCTAGATGTGTATCCCAAGTATAACATGATTACCAAGCGTCATATTCACAGATATTCAGGCTACGTGATGTTGCTAAAAACCAGTATCCATGGCGATGAATGGCTACATCACCCTTCAATGCTTTATTGTCAGCAAAACCCGAAAATCAAGTCAACTTTAATATCAAAAAAAAAAAAGACAAAGCAAAGCAGGTCTGGAAAGAGGAATATTTGCCGCTTGTTTATTTTGATTTGGTTTCATTCTATGTAAAATTTATTAGGGATTATGATATGTGCAACAAAATTGTGAACAGTTTACTAATAGTTCTCTTTTGTAGAGTTCATAGCACTTGTTACAGAAGTAATCTTGTCTGAAATCATTGTATATCATGTGTAGAGGTGTTCTAGTAGAAATAATAATGTTGTAGATATGAAGTTGGACCATTCAAACCTGTGGATCAGAGCATGACAAAATCTTATAAAGTTTTGAGCGCTAAATGTGCAGAGCCTTGTCCACAACTTGCCTTCATTGCAATTACAACCTCCTGGTGAGAATTTTATTTACATTTTTTTTTTTTTTTTTGTCATCTAAAAGAACAGACTGATCTTTTTTTTTTCTTTCTTCGAATTCCCGCTGATTCATAAAACATTAACAGTGTTTGAAAGTACAGGCAACAGCCCATGATGGAAAAACTATAGACTTGAGTTACCTTTATCTTCGGCTTGTACATGGGAATGACACACATAAGGCAGGGAATGTAAATTGGGACCTTTTTATTTTCATTGACTTAGCTGGTTATTCCACATACTTTGTATACGCCATTGACCTATGCAGAGTTGACTGTATCTCAAATTGCATTTTGGCTTTTGGTAAGAATTTATCTTCTCTTTCATTTCTTCTATCCAAACATAGTAGGCAAAGGGGAAAAAAAAAGGAGAGAAAGAAAAATTGATATTTTATGTGTCATATTTCATCACAATAATGTGCAATTGCTCTGAAAGATAAGTTGCTTAAACTAGTACACACTCAAAAGAAACTGGAAAGAAGCTGCATTTTTAGAAGCTATTCCTCCACAGAAATGCACAGGCATAAATAAGTAGTGTGGTACAATAATAACAATGGCCAAGTCTATGTTGTGCATGCTAAGACATTTTTGTGTCCATGCTACATGTATAATGGACTGTAACTTAAAATTAAAGCATAAAATGGTACCAAAATCGTGTGCACTGTGTGTTACCTTTTAACAATGTTTCTTGTAAAATTGATTATTTTTGGTACATTTCCTCGTTCGTCATAGCTATGTCGAATGTATTACAAAAACTAAATAATGGACCTGTGCCAGGACAGTGAAAATGAATGAAATTGGCATCAAAAATTCTAGTGTGGAAGGAGAGGGGTACCATCATTGATAACAACGCCCATTTGATAGCTCCCTCTACGCCCTATTAAACTATGGTAGGTCTCATTCTTCAGACGAGCGTACAATTACTGTAAATGCTTCACAAATGACCACTGGGAAACCCTATGGAGACGGGTGATTGATTATCATTGAGATAGTTAATCACAGAACGAGCTATATTCGCAGTATTCCAAATGTGGCTCCATTTCTATTTCGTGTAACTTATTAGGTTAGAAATTCTCTTAAAGGGATGGTGTAGTTTGGTTGAGATGGGGCTTCAGATTTGTGTGTGTGTGTGTGATATTGAGAAAACCACTTATGAAATATGAAAGAGCATACAATTGTAAGAGGAATTCAAAGTTAATTTTACGAAAATTGGTTTTGACATTGCTGAGATATCCAAAACGAAGTAGTCCTAAGAAAAGGGAGGGCCCAGCTTTTATTAGGACCACAACCAAACCCATACCATTCCTTTAAGTAGAGTTTGTTATTACAGTGAACATTGTCATTAAGAGCTCGGATAAACGGTCCCTCTTGTAACAAAAGGTGATTTTCTGGGTATCCACTTTTTTATATTTTTCCTACCCGTGTGAAAACAAGACCAACAAATACTGATATAAGTATAAGAAGGTAATACGGGTGTAAGTATGATTTTTAGGTCTTGGTTATAACAAGTTCCCCCTCTACCCTAGCCTTTTGTCAAGGCCCTCTCGCTGTAACGGGCGAGTGAAGAGAGCCCAGCCTAGCGCGACAACGCTACCCCACTCAGCTTGGCTCTCTTCACCATAGAGCGAGAGGGTCTTGACAAAAGGCAACATCTACCCAAACAAGCTTAATATTCCTAGAGGAATAATAAACGCCATATAAATTGAAATAATAGGAACAACAACAACAACACCAAAAAAGCTGTCGATCTTCTTCAAAGGCTGTATGTCTCATGGAATTTTTTTTTCAATGTCGAGCTCGTCGGCTGCATGACTCGATCGAGGGTATCGGGATCGTGGGATGACCCCGTGGTACTCTTCAAGCACACTCTCACATTTACTCATGGAATATTACGAAGCTTTAATATGATATCTGACGAGACTTGTTGAGCGAGACCTGTTGGAAGAGAAAAACAGGATTTTGTCTGAATAAAAGAAAAGAATATAAGGCGACGGCAATTCGCCGCCTTCAAAAGCATTTTGCATAATAATTTGAAGGGTGCAGTATCGCAAAACGAGCTAACTCTCATCTTGTTTAGTTGAGATATGTGGTTTATCATTTGTGATTAAATACAGACAACAATACGAAAATATAGGACATTTTTAATAATAAATTCTATAGAATATTCTTTATTATGTCAAAGTAAGGTATTACTAGAAAGGTTTAATTTTGCTCTATATGATAATGGACTTACATTTTTTTTTAATAACACTTAGCTCATTTTGCAATAGAACTATTCATTTCATCCTGTTTGTATTCTGAACCTTGTAACTCTCGCCTGTTATAATAATCATATATTATCTTTTTATGGATACAAACTACCGGTCATTCCATCAGTTTATTCATATACAATTCGCAAAGTGAGAATAATAAATGCTTAGTGTGAGGTTCCTTCCAAGTTTAGATTGCATGCAATGCACCCATCTTGAATACATTTCCGTATGCATCGAGTCTTTAACTCGTAATGTTGCATTCATCTTTCCTGTTCATTTTATTTGATCAGAGTTTGAAGTTTCCGTGTTCTTGACCAAAGAAGGCTCATACATGAACAAATAATGGATATATGATATATACAATATGTAACATATATATATATAATTATATATATATATATATATATAATATAATATACATGTATCATTTGAATGTAAACCCATTGGGAGAGTTAAAAGGAAAGACACTTCTATAAGTTTGATTATTGTCTATTTTCATAACAGCTAGATAAAAACGTACCGAAATACTTAAAAAAAAAAAAAAGAAACGATAAAAATTATCAAGACATACGTTCAGCAGATCGAGAAAAACAAGATTAAACAAAACGAAAAGAAATAAAAAATGATTAAAAAAGCAAAGATTATTAGATCATAATATAGATATGTAAGACTTTAATACAGACAACAAAGGAACAATGATACACCCAAATTACAGTAAATGTATCAATATTTTGAAAAATTATTTCAGCAAACTTAAATTTGAATGAAATAATGTGTAACTATTATACATATAAATGCATGATTATGACAACAATAATGTGTGTGTGCACGTGTGTAAGATTAAAGGATGGATTTTGTTGCATTTTTTTCTCTTGAAGTCATTACTGATTTTACCCTATTTAATTGCTTATGAAACTGTGTTCAATTTGCTAAATCATAACGACAGCAGAGCTGCTGCAGTTGCAAGATTTCTGATAGCTTTCGACGTGCTTTCTTTTCGTTATTTAGATTTGGTAAAACTGCTTTAAGGTCTGTTATTCATCCTTTTTCAATAAAAACCACCTGATACATACATAACGGGACTCTAAAGGTCATATTTTTATTATCGATATCTGGGGTTGAGTGTAATATAAACATTCTCTTGTAGGCCTTCCTTGTAACTTATGACACTATTATGACATTTAAAATGCTTGGGTTTTTTTTTTTTTTTTGCGTTATTAATTATGTCAGTATGTGTATGTGATCCTTTCCTTCAGTTAAAAAAAAAAACACCAAACAAACAAACAAAGGTAGAACTGTTCCAAACCGTAATGTTTGGAGGCCGTTGTCCAAGTCAAACGATTTGCTTATTGACAAGCAGTCTCCTCCGCCTGTATACGTAAACATTGTTGTCATTAAATTAACGATACATTCATAAGATTCTCTGCTGAGAACTCTTGATTATTATTATGCCTGATATTCTCATACTCATTTTTGTTTGATATTAAGAGAAAAATAAAACTTACTGAAACTTATCTGTTACTATGATAATGACGAGGCAGAGTTGGCTATCAAAAGACTACAGTTTAATAGGCAGTCTAAAAATGAACTTACGGTGCGCCACTCCACGTTGACCCATGTCATACAGGCGGTGGAAAAGTTTAGACCACTCGCTGCTGTGATTGGCTGCCCAGCTTTGCAGCTGAGTGACGCAATCTGCACTGGAAAAGACTTTATGCGGCATCAGCCCGTATGAGGGCGCCCTTGTCTGGAGGGCTTTGGGGTTGGAGGACTGTAGAGAACGAACTAAATCGTCACATTCTAAGGAGAGAAGGGAAAGTTAAGTACTTCACGAATGACAGTGAGAAAAATGTTAAGGGTTCATTGCTGAAAGTGGACCTGTGCGCTATACAAGTAGCCACTATTATCATTATATCATGTCGATTTTGAGTGAAATGACACAAATGTCAAGTTATGATATAGACTGTGATGAATAACATTTATTCACTACACCACGCATAGAACCAAACAAAATAAAGAAAGTAGGCCTACAGAGTCGATTACTCTAGAAAGCGCGAATTCAAGGCAGGCCCTAGTCTGGCTTCCCAGACCCTCTGCTCGTGCCATTTCGCTATTCAGGATATTGACGCCCTCAACGTCGAAAACTGTATAGTTTCAGGTGGTTTTCTTCGGCAAAGGCGGTGACTTCGTCGAGGGGAGGCGACTTTGTCGCCGCGGAGTCCAGTTGGCAAAGGGTCTGGAAACCAGACAAGGCAGGCCCCGACATAAAGACAAAAATAGTAAGTATAATGTCCTATCTCCCTACCATATTCCCTCCAGTACTATTCAATCGTGACAGGATTTGTTTCACCACACACCAACTGCACACTGTACAAAAGTTTTCGAAAAAATATTGATCACACATGTACATACAAATATTTTGAGTAAAGGAAAAGGGCGGGGATAATTTTTTTTTTTTCAGAGTAACAACAAATATTAGAACATGTATGTTATGCTCTTTTAATGGACCTGTATGGTCTTTTACTAATCACACGAATTGCACGTTTTTGTAAAATAAAAGAGTAGATTAAGGAGATTCTTTCCACAATTCCACCACACATTATCACAGTGAGATATTAAAGGAGGCATGAGCAGGGTATTTTATATATACCCTATAGCCTTCTTTTGATTGCACGTAGATCTTTGCACTGGATACTTAATAATTTACAGTATCATGACATGATATTTCCATGCTTAGTGATCGTTGATAATAACTCCAAGAAATCTTGTAGAACTACCAAATGGAATTCTGACATTACAAATCTTTATCATTAAAATCTATAATGTTCACTCATAAAGACAATATCAGCTCACCCAAAGGATGCTATCAATAAAATTGACTTTCACCCTTAGGTTAGAAGGTGTTTGTAGGCCCTAGGTAGTTACGTCAGAGCGAATCTATTCAGTTTAAATAGCAGCATCTCGACGCGTTATCCAATCATGTGAGATAATCAAATTGATTCCACTAAATTGCAGTACCCAACTTTCAATAACAAGGTTAGTATTCAAACGGCTTAGAGAGTGCGTCGTCGATCGTGTCTGGAAGCATAGTACGTACATTTAAATCATTTTTTTTTTTTTTTTGGGGGGGGGGAACTGATTTACACAATTATAGCAAATCTGCAACAAAAATTCTTCATTTAGGCTAATATTCATAGATGAATTAAGTTTCATTAATTTAATCGAACGCATGATTTGAATGGGGAAATCATTCTAAGTTCATAGGCCTACACATTTAAATGGCCTCCAATGAATCAGTTGGTGGATGATAAATCTGATACTGAGGGCCAAGGGGGGGGGGGGAGGGGAGGCTCGAACCCCCCCCCCCCCCACCATACATAGGAATACACAGGGCTTCACCACTTTGCCACACTTTTTTTTTCTTATAACCCTGGAAGTGGCACTAGAAATAGAATGAAACCTTCAAGTGTCAGCGCGGTAAGGCGAGGTAAGTCCTTTATATTTGCGCTGAAGACTTTTTTTTTGGAGGGGGAGGGGGTGGTGGGGGGCTTGTCAGCTGAAGAAACCCGGAAGTGGCATCACAAGTTGCGCTGAAGACATTTTTTTCTTTCTCTCTCCCCCCCCCCCCCCCCCCACACACACACACACTTTTGAAAACGTTGCGCCGGCCAAGTTTATAACAAATCAATGATTGTACGCCCCGTAGATTGTAGGGCCTACGCACAAGATCCCTTTCAGTTCCATGATTATAATTACCAATGTTTGTTTCAAATTCATAAAATTCTTTCGTCGAGGTGTCTTCATTGCAACTGATTGACAAATTGCCCTACATCGACGTAAATAAGCACTGTATTGATCAATGTTTAAGTAGTAGCCATGATAAAAATCATGGACTTTCATAATCGAACAGGATTTGAACCTACGACCTCCTGATCACCGGACAGGCGTCATCTCCACTATACCACCGAGCTTTCGCCCGACAGCAAGTGTTGGTTCTAATCCTTATAACATGCAGCGGGTACTGCGTAATAATCAAATTCATGAAATTCTTCAGTCGAGGAGTATGTACGCGGTACGCCCATGATTAACTATGAATGAAACACTGATCAATTCAGTGCTTATTTACGTCGATGTATAGGGCAATTTGTCAATCAATTGCATTGTTTGTTTGTTTGCTTGTTTGTTTGTTTGTTTGTTCTAAATTTCATTTCATCACTGGATAATTTGCCCTCATCAGCTAGGTAAGGCTGTTTTTCAGAGAGGCCTTAGGTCTTACAACACAACAGTTAACAAATCAATCAAAGCAAATTAAGAATTAAAACAAGCAGAACATAATTGAATACACTACAACATAGCAGAAGCTTTTGTAGATACAAAAAAAAAAGGAAAAAAAAATGAAAAGGAATGTAGACATAACCACTAAACAAAAACCCTACAAAAGAGGGTGACCCATACAGGTTCACGGAAATTCAGACAAATTAGCTCAAACTTAAAGGGACTGTACAGTACTGGTTGAGGTGGGGATTCATGCTTTGAACATTCTTAGGTAAGATAATGAGAAACCTCTTATGAAATATGAAAGAGCATGTAATCTTAAGAAGGATTCAACGTTTGTTTGATGAAAATCGGTTTTTCAAATGGCTGAGATATCCAAAAAAGTGATAATAATAAAAGGCAACAGGCCACGCCTTTAGATCTCTTTGTTTCACCTTGTTTTTGGATATCTCAGCCATTTCAAAACCCATTTTCATCAAATAAACTTTTGATACCCTTAGAATTGCATGCTCTTTGACATCTCATAGAGTGGTTTCCTATGAAATCCACACTAACACACATACTTTTATGTCATTCTTTAAAAGCTTTCAAATTACTTATCATTCTTACATTTTTCAGGGAGGTTATTGAATGTCATATCACTGGAATAAATGCATTCAAATTTCATAAAATTTGTTCTAGCTTTCGGAAGTGTGATATAAAGCGTGAATTACATAAAAATATTTGTCTCTTTTGATAATTTTTTTTTGACAAATAATGGTGGCAATGTCTGATGTAATAACTTGAAAATGAATATTGCGGTGTGTTCCTAACGGTTACTAATTGCTTCCACGCCAGATAATTCATTTAACGCTCGACTACTGAAACGATTATCTACTACTAAAATGGTGCGGAGAGCCTTTTTCTGCAAAACACTTATTTGACTTATTAAACTTTTACCGGCGTTCTTCCGCACAATATTGAACAGTAATCCAAATTGGGCTGAATTAGTCCTTTGTATAAGATAAGGGCGATGTCTTGCGGAATATAGGGTCTACACAACCATTCATAAGTGACTCAAACCGCAAACAGACAAAGAGACAGACGGACATCACATATACACAATACAGTCACACACACATGCACTTAACAGGACCTGCGGAGCGTTTTCAAAAGTTGGGGGGGGGGGGGGAGGGGCCCACTTCGAGATTTCATGACCTAACAAGCAAAACAAAAACAAACAAATAAAAAGGGCCTTCAGCGCAACTTCTGGTGCCACTTCCGGGTTTCTTCAGCCGACAAGCAAAAAAAAAAAAAAAGGTCTTCAGCTCATCTTTTTCCCTCCACTTCCGGGTTTCAGCCCCTCCCCCCCGGCCCCCCCCCCCAAAAAAAAAAAAAAAAAAAAAAAAATTGGTCTTCAGCGCAAAAACATAACCTTACCACGCTCATACTTCACTGTCTATTTATTTCTTTCTAGTGCCACTTACGCACTTCCGGGGGAAAAAAAGTGGGGGTATACCACACATCGATGAGCCCAAAGTGGTGACAACTTAAGTGGTACGCTATGTATTCCTTTGTATGGTGAAAAAAAGTGGAGGCCCGAGCGCCCCCCCCCCCCCCACCCGTTCCTCCGGCCATGATACAAAGATATATAGCATGTATGTAGCATAGAAGATAATCATACAGACGGACAGATCAGTGAGACACACTCCAACACATATACATACACACACAATCAATACACTCTACCCTTACCTGCACCAGTTAATGTGGACGCGATTCCGATCATTTCGTGTATATTCAAGACACCTTCATCCTCGGAACGTGAAAGAAGAGTTAGAAAACAAACGAGCAGGAGCACTGGCCAAAGCAGATTCATCTTCGCTTTGGTTTTTCATCTTTTCCGAAAAAAAAACCAACAACAACCCACCAATTCTCCACGCAGTCTCCAGGCGAGAGAGATTGGTTTAGATATCAAACTGGCTGTCATTTTAGACCGAGCTGCTGGTTTCTGTTCAGTTAGCACTGGTTAGTTTAGATCTTGAGCTTTGTACATACAGTACGTAAAGCAAAGGATGCGCACGCATTACTATACGCGCACTAAATATTGCGTATTTATAAGTGCGCTAAAACGCGCTGTGTTCAGTTCATCAAACCTACTGTTCTATACGAAAGTCGTTGTTGAGGGATAAAAATTGATCTGAAATTACGTCATTTGCAGACTTTTTTATCGGAAAAAAAGAAAGAATAGTTTGTATAAGAAAAGGCGAATATGGAAATTAATACGAGCAATATGCACAATTACTATAATGCACTGACTATGCAAGTTATGGATTGATTAGTTTTTATGAACTTATTATGGTTTCAAAATAGGTGAGTGATTTGCTTACGTTCGTAAAAGGTGAAAAACCAATAGTGTTAACTGAAGAAAAAACAAGGGACAAGAATTATGCCTAGCTCATGCAGGATCCGACTATTCAAATGGCCTGGTAGAAAATCTTGGTTAAGATGGGACTTTAGCCTGTAACTTTTGGGTCGTTTTGGATGGTATTAAATCTTCTCCAATAGCGGTAGGATCTGGAGTGCCTCAAGGGTCGGTTCTTGGGCCTTGCCTCTTTCTGCTTTACATCAATGACTTGCCTGATGGTCTCGCGTCAAAGGTTCGCCTTTTTGCCGATGATGCAATTTCCTATATGACCATCGACAATCAAAATCATACGCAAAATCTTCAAGAGGACTTAAACAAAATTGGTGACTGGGCGAAAAAATGGATGATGGATTTGAACACAGATAAGTGTAAGATTTTGACAATATCCAGGAAAAGAAGAAAGGTGCAACACGTGTATCATCTAAATAACGGGTTACGCCCCTCTTGAATCTGTTGAATCCGTGAAGTACTTGGGTGTAACCATCACTTCTGATTTGAAGTGGACCCAACACATCAACAATACTGTCAATAAAGCCAATAACGTGCTTTCTTTTCTAAGACGCAATCTTCGCATAAAAGCTTCTGATGTTAAAGCCACAGCTTACAAAACGTTGGTTCGACCAATTTTTTTTTTATTGTTGAGTATGCTTCCACAGTTTGGGACCCATCTACCAAGAACCTAATCCACCAAGTGGAAATGGTCCAGAGAAGAGCTGAGCGATTCACTTTAAATCGCTACCATAACACCTCGAGTGTCACCAGAATGCTACAGGAACTTGATTGGACTACTCTGGAACAGCGCAGAGAAATTAATGACAGGCTAATTATGATGTACAAAATACACAATAATCTTACTCCTCCTTCAGCACAGAACTATATTATCAAACAGGCTACTCAGTTGACGAGAGCCTCGCAACCACACTCCTATC
Organism: Diadema setosum; assembly: GCF_964275005.1. NCBI lineage: Eukaryota > Metazoa > Echinodermata > Echinoidea > Diadematoida > Diadematidae > Diadema > Diadema setosum. The sequence goes on along the minus strand of NC_092687.1, from coordinate 11,629,059 downwards.
AGGTACACCTACCATATTCGAGAACTGAATCGCATCGCCATTCGTTCTTCCCAAGAACTGTAAGGAACTGGAATATTCTGTCATCAGAAATTGTTTCAGCGCCATCTGTGAGTTCATTTCGAAACCGTCTAACTGTTGATCACAGTGGCTAGTTATTTTCGTCAAATTTTCTATGTGCTTGTAAATATCTGTAAATAAATTGTATTATGATGTAAATAGCACCAGTCTGCAAGAATCTTCAGTCTATTGAAGGAGGCAGACTTAATCAGAAGAAGAAGAAGAAGAAGAACTTTTTGCAAGATAATATTAGAAAACACTACCTAATATCAAGGGACATTTTAATTCTTATCAGCTTATAGGACTTCAAAGTTTGCTTGATAAAATTGGTTTCGAAATGGCTGAAATATTCAAAAAAAAAAACCAAGAATTTTGAGGAAAAGAGGAAATAGTGCCTTGTAGAGTTATTAATATTAACGATGCGACCAATGCATTCCTGACTGAGAGGACTGTGACGTTTTGTGACGTCACGCATATACAGGAATGGTCTGCATAATTTTCACTTTTCAAACGTCATAAAAATCAATGAAAGAGCACTTGACTTGGCTTTTTCAGCAAACAGGGATCATAAATCGACTGACGTGTATACTTCCTAGAACCTTTCACATTCCAACATTGGGCACATTAGATTTGGGAGATAATCACATATCTTGGGTTGCTACCAATGCATTTCCACCTATACCTTAAGTACCTTTTTCTCTACAGAAACAGATTAAGCGAGTTTTTGCCGATAGGAGGGCTCCCTAGTTTGCGATCCCTCCATCTCGCAAATCAAAGAAGTTCTCTTGGCAACATTTCGACTGACTTTGGGCGTCTAGAAAGCATCGTTGTTGACGCGAGCAACAAAAACATGCAACTTCTATCTCTCCTCCACAACATTCCAAGTCTAACATCTGTTTTGATTGTTGAAAGTCCTCTTCAAATGATTTCCTTCAGTAATCATTCCTCCTTAAAGGTTTTCATGCTCTACTCATCTTCGGTAGAAGAGCTCCGGCACGTGTATGTATTATCCTACTTGTCTGTTCTACACGCTTCGTGCAACAAACTCCGCATCGTACCAGATATTGCTGGCTTGAAAATGCTACAGCTGTTTGTCGACTTGACAGACAACAAAATTCAGTCGGTGCAAGCTTCGACTTTCCAAAATCTTCCCAGACTTGAAAATCTTTTCCTCGGCGAGAATGAGATAACCTCAGTAACTGGACAATTCCAAACTCCATATTTACACGCGCTCTCCCTCTATAAGAATAGAATTTCTTCCCTAAGTTCGGATGCATTTTCCTTCGTTCCTCTTCAGGTTCTGGACCTCGACAAGAACCACATTCGTGACTCGTTAGCTCTACCAGATATGCTGTTTGTTAAGAATCTGTATATATGCCATAGTGGAACTGATGTCCTGGATCACTATACATTTGACAGGATCTATAGCCTGGAAACACTGGTCATGACCGATAACATTGTCACGGCTATTATGGCGATTCCGGTCTCACCACAACTGAAAACAGCAAACTTTAACAACAATCCAATTACCTACATTCACCCATTAGCGTTTTCTACGTCTCCCCAAATGACTCATCTCCACCTGCGAAATACGGTCCTTACGGAGATAGAAAATGCTATTCAATCATTGATATATCTGGATTTAGGCGGTAGCAGGTTATCAGAGATACCTCCAAACCTTGCACTTAATTTTCCAAAAGTGTCCTACATAGATTTCTGCCAGAATCCTATGGAACACTTGGACACACGTGTTCTAGAGCACCTGCCAATCTACTCTGCCTGCCTTGGTAACAATGGAGCAGCGCTTACATTTCTCGGGATAATCAGGAATCTGGAGCACATTTCGTCGCTTCGTCTTGAGCTCTCATCCAACGTTGAACTCACTTGCAACGATATTACCGGTTTCACGGGAGGACACTTTGCCTTGACTGGGGGGGGGGGGGGGGGAGAATTAGGGAAAGAAATGAAAGCCGTTGCATGTCGTCAATTCCAGATACTATTTCCTGAAGAAAACAGTTATCGATAACTCGGTTTTTATTCACCTATTGACATATGGGTTTGGCATTTTCCTAGAAGAAATAACACTATTTTCACCTCTCACATTCCAAGCTACTAAGCCAGCTTTGAATGGAGCAACTTTGAGTTTGTTACAATATTCAGCCAGTGGACTGACTGACATTCCCAAAATATTTGCACCGTCAGCTTTTTCTTTGCACCTATCTGGCAACCTGCTGAGAGTTCTTGACATTGACATTATTAGAGGTGTGTATCCACAAGTTCTTAGTATTGACCTATCTTACAATCAAATTACCTTTTTACCGAAATATACAAGGGAAGACTGTTTTCATCCATTACAGAAATTGATCTTGACAGGAAATAATCTTTTTCTGGTGGGGTTAAGGAATGATAAATCGTATCTCAGTATTTTTCCTTGCCTCTCCTTACTTGATATTTCAAGTAACAATCTAAATTATCTAATGCAAGGCATTGTTCCTACCAGCATGAAAGGCATGCCTTTGTTTCACCTTACACTAATCTCAGAGAATAATCCACTCGTCTGTGATTGTAGTCAACGTTGGCTAACAAGCATCGAAGATAATTTGGTTTTCCAAGATGCTGTTTGTTCCACGCCTGCAGTAAATGAGAGACGCTCTGTATCTGATCTGGTTGAAGAAAATTTCCCATGTCCACCGTTCACTGAGAGTGGACAGGTTTGCGTCGCCAATAATTCGACAATATCAGTGACGTGCCCTATTATGTCATATCCTGAACCCAATATCACCTGGACGCTTTCGAAATCAGTTCCATTAGGTGATCACGTGGGTAATTTCAGCATGTATCGTCACACAAGGACTCTAGATTTAGATGTCTCAATTAGTGACCAAGAAATCGATATATCTTGTAGTACTGCAGACATTAGCACACATTTGGTGGTTGATATTGCCATATTTACAGACTTACCTACAGCAGAAATGGGCATAGGAGATTTGCAAAACATATCGTTGGTCTGTACGGTAAAGAGGCGGTTCAATGTTTCCAATACAATCACCAAGATTCCCGACGGTTCGGAGATATACTTCGTAAGCTGTGCAGGGAAGTCAGAATTGTACACTTTACAGTTTCTTCTTGCTTCTCTTATTGGACATATGCTGCTCATTTGAGCCATTGTACCAAATCTGCTTTGAATCATTAAAATATTGTGGGACCTATTGGCTTCCTAACTTTCAGGCTGCCGAAGCATCAATCCCACTTCAGTTAAATTCAGTAAAAAGATAAATCTTCATTTGGGAAGTGAACGTTGTTGTTGTGTTTGTTATTTTAAGCACGCACGCTGTTATCAATGGAAACAGCAAGTTTTTGTTAGTATTCAAATATATGTGTATGACCCGTTGTAGTGTAATCTCATGACATTGGCAAGTGTAAAACGATTTTTTTTTTCAACACCAGTTACAGTAGGGACTAGGGACAAAAAACTTACATGCACAAAAAAAGTTATCATAAACGCACCAAAATACGAAGTACATGTACGCGGCGAAGAAAAAACAAACAAACCCAAATCAAATTGTGTCATGCATGGCGACATAAATCAAATTGCCTTTATCAACATGACAGCAGTCTTATTTATATATGAAAAAGTTATGTGTTGTGTACTTTTTTTTTGGATATAATAGACCGAGGGTATGGTAACATTTATAACACATGTACATTATGTCACAGATGTATGTGTAATCAAAATTGTTGAAATTGTAGAAACTAGCTATAATGAGTACGTATGTTTGATTATGTTGATTGGAAGTGATGTCATACGGAGAATAAATAATAAAATAAAATCGAATCAATCAAACTTAAAAGGGATCTACTTTATGAGTGACGGACTCTTTAATCAATACAGGTTTGAATTTATGCAATCTGAAATGTTGCATAATTACTGAACCGATGCCATTTTTCATTGACAAGTCATGTTTATTCTATCATTTTTTCTTGTCACTGTTATAGAAAGTAAGCGCATTTTGATGCAGAGAGTATTTCTTATACATGAAACTTTGCCTCCTGCAACCCGCAGATTTGCCTACGATGTTTAAAAAAAAAAGACATCTGTTTAAGTCCCATACACCTAAGTCTTTTCAGTGACGTTTGGGCTGATATACACCTCAAAAGAAAGCAAGCCGATGTGATGTTACCAAGTTAATCCATTTGCCCCATTATCATGCACATATTTGGTAAAACAAGAAACTTGAAAGCAGACAAGTATTTTGTATTCGGACGGCAATCGTCATAGATTAAGATTTTTAGGAGAACGGGGGATTTTGCTTTGCAAACCTATTCCTAATACTGAGGCCTTGCCACCTTTGCTGGATAATCTTGCTAGTCCTTTAAAAAAAAACCATTGCGATTAGCATCGTGTTTCATGCAGGGCAAAGATGATAAGGATTAAGTCATCCAAGACCGTGGGATATCAAAGGAATTTAGGAGATCAAGGGATTCTCTTTGTAGCTTATTCCGAATAATTCATGAAAAGATACTCTAAAAGAGGTTTGGCCCTGCAGGCTTTGCTTCAAGCTTCCAAGTCTGTACAAAATTTCGACCCTCACCATGCCTCAGGCAGTGCATAATGATTAAGCTACCCATGACGGCAGGATTTCTTCGGCATAAAAGATAACTCATTTTCTTTTGGATCGAGGTACATGTAGTGCTATCAAAGGCCTCCATTCACCGATTTTGTACTGCTCAAGGCATAATGGATTATAATTCGTCATTCATTACTAACTAGACAGGAGAATCCATTTCTATCATATAAAACATTTGTTCATTGTTTTGCAGGAGTGTTTTTTTTCTAACCGCAAGGCTTTCTGTTCTCTTTCTGCATTCTTTATGTCTCTGCCTCTCTTTCCCTCTGCTGTATTATGAATGATATTTCGACATACGTAAATTTGAATACCTGGATGTAAGAATGGGCAGAGTCCAAACATGGCTATAATCTTCGGGGACCTTTCGCTTGATAACAGAAGTATCGTCAACATTTTTCAAATGATCTTTTTTTTTTTTTTTTTACATTTCAATGTGTATATGAATATTTCCAGTACTGACTAATTAGATCCATGAGAATGTTAATTGTTTTTCTGTTACTCTCTCTAAATGGACTTGAGTCTTTATAATAGACTTGAGTCTTTTTTTTTTAATTTTCATTTGTATTATTTTGCATTCTATATCATTTAAGACATCAGCAATGGCAAGCCAGACGCGAGATAATAACGTCGAGTATTCAAATGAATCATGCACTATATCTAGCCCGATATACTTCGCAGGACTTTCCTTAAAAGACATCGAGATATAATTATGATACTAGTAATGACATTTCACTCCATCTTTTTGAATTATCAATGAGAATTTTCTATTCATCTTTTATTCATTTATTCATTTTTTCTAAACCGGGCATTGTCTTCGTTGGCGTCCATCTTGAAACTTCAGTCTTGGAGATTGACTTCCGAGCAGTTATCAGATTCAGTTGGCCATCAACAGACAACGCCTTGTTAAGGTTTACATCTCGCTCTTATGTTCCTCGTGAAGATAATTCTTGAAACCTTCTCCAAAACACTTCGGACGTCTTTAGTAAGTTCAACTTTTCATAAGTATTCTGAATTCAACCAATTGTTTCTTGGGGTTCTCAACTTGATATTAAAAATATGCATTTTTCTCACCATAGCAAAACAAATAGCGCATCGCCTCCAAAAACCTCTTGATTTTTTCCTTGTACATTCACGAGTATAAAAGACACATTAGATGAAAGGTACAGTTTTGGTTGAGATGGAGATTCAACCTTAAATAAACACATTTCTTGCGAGATTATTAAGAACCACTCCATAACATATAAAAAACGCAAACGATTCTTAGAGGAATTAAAAGTTTATTTGATCAAAATCGGTTATAAAATGGCTAAGATATCGAAAAAAAGTAAAACTAAGCGGCCTAATAACAGTTGGGTCCTACATTTTATTAGAATAACTCTGTTTTGAATATCTCAGCCATTCAAAACCAATATTCACCAAAAAAAAAAAAAAACAAGTTGAGAGTTCTTCTTAGAAATATATGGTATTAGTAGAGCAGATAAGCCAAAAAATTGTGCAAAATTTGACTAAAGCATGAAACTTTTGCCAGTGTTAGTACATGTTATAAGATTCATTTTAAGATCGGGAGGTAAGTCTGAATTGACCACTGATGACCTCCAAAGGTCAATGACCTCAAAATTTGATAAAAATAGATATTTTGCGTCATTGATGAATGTTAAATACGGTAATGATGTACTAAAAACTCATTTTTTGTTACAGTGGAATTGTCTTCATGTTCCATAGAACCCTGACAGGTTTCTACCTTTGACCTCTGATGACCTCCAGAGGTAAATGACCTCAAAATATCAGAATATTGATATTTTGTCATTGATTAATGATAAAGACGGCGATGATGTACTAAAACCATGTTTGTTTGTTTGTTTGTTTTTACAGTGGAATTGCCTCAATGTTCCATCGATCCTTGACAGGTTTCTACCTTTGACCTCTGATGATCTTCAGAGGTCAATGACCTCAAATTATCAGATCTTGATATTTGGTGCAATTGGTTGATGATAAACATAACGATGTCTTAAAATTTCATTTGTGTTACAACTGAATCGTTTTGCTATTCCTCGGATCAAGGGAAATTATTTACATGTCTCTGCCTTTGACCTCCGAGGACTGAGACAGGTCAATGACCTCAAAATATCAGAATATTGATATTTGACGTATATTCAATGGTTAACCGTATACCTGGTGTGCAATCATGCATTATGCTATAAGCATTTATGCTACAATAGAAGTGTCTTCTCATTCCACAGAACATTGGTCATTACCCTGTGTATATCCAACTTTGACATATAAGGACAATGTGAGGTCAGACTTTTAGAATATCAAAATTTGTGTAGGATTACAAATATTGAAGTTTGGCTTCATTGGTTTAATCCTAAAAGTTTAATCATGTACAAATCACGCCTTGACGTTATAATCAAAGCATGTAGGCAATAAACATATTCCACAGAGCATTGGTTCATAGTAAAAGGTCTCAGGAATGTGAGCGGTGAATTACTCCAGAAATGAATTGAAGCTTACGTGTCTTCAGTAATGGCAGTGACCTCAAATATAATGTTTATGTTTGGGTTTAATAGTTATGAAGCCTAGCTTGCATGAAATTATGTGCAACATTATCCAATTTGCACTGGACAAAATTCGTACGCTTAAACTTGGAAGGTGGGGAAAGGAGTACCATATTTTAGGTTGATTCTTAATAGTATGTGAACAGGCATATGGCAAAGTCCCTTGAACTGGATGAAAGGGTGAAAGATGCTAACCAGAAAACAACAGGCCCACCTCATCAGGTGTACGTCACAAGTCAAACAACTCAAGAGTCGTAGAGCCCATGAGTTACGCAGCCCACGAGTCATACATCTTGTGACCTAAACACTAGATGAACAAGGTCAATGAGTGATGAGCTCGACATCAAATATAATAGGCCCAAAATTCGCGTTGGGGCTACATGAGTGTAGTGATGACATCTATGTTAGTGTGTATTATATCTGATCACTAATGACCTCTATTCTGAAAAGTCAAGCTGCAGAGAAAGAATACGTTTCTAAACTCCTCACACATTTTTCTCCTTTCCAGCCTAAGTTTTCACGAGACTTGCACCCTTGTCTACAGCGACGTCCAGAAAGTGTCATTAGATAAATCTCGAAAGCTTCTCTAAGAAATACCAGAAACCAGATGGCTTACGCTCGACCAAAGTTTATTGCGGAATGTTCCAACGAATATATTCTTGCCTATGAGAGAGCATAAAAGTGTATCGCTCGCCACAACGTTTCACAACAATACTTCCATCCAATCACTCCATTTGAAAGATAATGCAATTAGTGAGATTACGACAGAACTCCGTAGCGATGTTCCAAACTTACAGCACCTTTACCTCTCCGTAAATCGCATCAAGTATGTAACGGCTGCGAATTTTCCTGTCTCTCTTCGTCCCCTTAATTTAAGTTCCAATTTGATTGGGAATATAGGCCAGTCGACTTTCAGTAATATGCTCCAACTCGAAACAGGTAGGCTTTACATTAGCATACAAGACACATATGGCATAAATGTCACCATTCGCTTCACAAATAGACAAGGTTACCACACACCATCACAAATTAATATTACTCATTACGCTTACTTAATTTTACGACCTCAACTTCAGTTTGCCTACTTTTGAACTGTCAAAAGTGTCAAAAAGTCACGAAATGAATAGAAACGTTAAAACTTGTTCATATACATACCATTGCTATACAAAGCGATTACATTTAAGTAAAAGTTAGTGTTTCATAACTTAAATACCCACTTAATTCCTAATTCCACAGAATTCCTTTTGGTCATTTACACATCTTTTTGTCTAGCGCTTCCTTTCAAGCTCTATCTGCCGCTTATGGGGTAAGCATTATGATGTTGCTTTTGCATTTTTTTGTGCATTTGCGAGAGGGTTATGGCAGGTAAAAACATCTTGTCAAAGGACGTAATTACTGGGCGGAAATCGAACTCTGGTCTTCCGGTTGGGAGTCGGGAGTCGTATTCACTATGGCACAGCACCCAACATATACTAGTCGTGGTCAACCAGGGGGCTCTTTATAAACCGTGGAGGAAGCATCATGACGAAAAGAAAGCCACTTAACGCAACAAGGAGCCAGAAAGTCACCTGATACGATCCATTAGCTTTGACGATCATACCTGTAAGACAAAGTAAGAAAATTAGTGAAAGATATTGCAAACCTATGAAGTCTCACTTGACTTATAACTGTGTTTTTTACTTATCTTTAATATCGAAAAAAAAAAGATAGAACACCGTAACTATCTATTTCACAATGCTATCTCAGAACAAGTTTATGTTTTATGGGTGAAGTGAGATGTGAAGTTTATGTTTTATGGGTGAAGTGAAGTGAGAATTCTTCCAATCACATATAAATGGAAGCTTTTGTTGGTAGCGGCTGGGTCCGTACGCTGGCCGCATGCTGCGTGCAAATGAATGAGATGAGCTTACGCACCCGCGCGCAACTCGCGGAGATCAAGCGGGGTTATATTTTCGGCGTTCACTGGTGCACTTCAGGTATTACTGCGGAGTTACTGTGCAGCTGGCACGGGCAAAGCATAATATGTGCCGTGAAATAGCAAATTTAATGACCACAGTATTGGGTTGTGTGTTTGTTTGACTATGAAAGTCTTGATGGGTATACAATGGTATATCTGGTACAATATGCTTCTTAAGTTTTACAAAAATTCTGAGTTTTGGCAGGGTTTCTCGATAAATGTTAAACACCCTCAGATGTCTCTTCAAAAAAAAAAATGTGCTTATACATGGAAAATGATTGACAAGACTCAGAGAGTTTGAAAATGAACAAAATCGGAGACTTAACTTAAAAAAACAAGACATGAATCTAATTACACTAATTCAACCAATATTCAGCAAAATTGTAAAATGTAACGCATGTCAGTTTCAGTATTGTCGTGAAGAATGCTATATTGAGTTATGTTTAAAGATCAAAAGTGTATCATCTTTATTTCATCACCTGTTAAACACAATGTGTGTATGTATATAAATGTATACATAAATATATATGTGTGTCAATGACGAAAAAGAAAACGGAGCGTAGTTTGGAATTATTATTCCTCTTACTGTTTCTCTTGTTTTGAAAAAAAAAGAGCAAGAGTTGAAAAAAATGGTCTGCGCCGGATCCTTTGGTATGGAACGTCTACGCCTTAACCGCTCTGCCACGGAGACTTCATAGCGGTTCAGGCAGACCCAAGCTCGATAAGCCAACGGAACAATTCTTCAACCCTTCATGTGCGTATTCATTTTTAGGGCAGAGAGTAATGAATAATAACCAGTTTCGTGCCTCAGCTGGATCTACTAATGAGATTCAAATGCCGGGGAATTGATTGGGTTAATATAAAATATGCCTGTTTTGTATATATATCAACTTAAGTTGAAGAGTCATCACCTGCTTTTGTGTAAATTTACATTTGTTTACACGTATTACATACACTTGTATGAATATGATGAACATACAGTATGCCCCCCCCCAAAAAAAAAAAGAAAGAAAAAAAAACCCAAAACAAACAGTGACAATCAGTCTGTTTGCATTGATAACTTTCAAAGTAATTAAACAATGTAATTGCTATTTCAGGCTATAAGACTATAACGTCTGGTTCCTACATCATGCAGAAAACCCCATTCAATTTGGTTTTGTGGTCATGGAGAAATGGGGATCTTTGTAATGCATGTCATGGGTCCATTTCTCCAAAGTTTATCGCTTGGATGTTCTTTGCATTCATATATGAATGAAAATATTTTGTTCTCAACTGACAGGGGACCCAACAAATAAATTCAAATTTTGTGCAAAACATTACATCGATATGTGTGTATACAAATTTGTGAATATGTAAATATGGTCATGGTCATCTTGATGAAAAGAGAGAGAGAGAAAAAAAAAGAAGAAGAAGAAAAGAAAACAGAAAACAGTAAGCCAGAGGGGGAGAAGACCTCAATCCGGTCTTCAATGACTTAATAATTTCATGTCTTTCTTTAATTATCAATTTTCACATGTTACTAACTTTTGCAAAACTCAGAAAACTGCATCCTTTTTCATGTAATTCATTTATCATTAAAGTGCTTCTTTAATTGAAAATGAAAAGAAACAAACATTCACTTTTTCAAAAGAGTTTTTTTGTTGTTGTTGTCAATGAACAAAATGAACAGCTTGGTATTTGTAAGGTGTGAACATAATGTATAACGCGTCTCCTTAGAAAACTTCGAGGGAACGGACTTTTGACCTGCTTTCCAATGATACCCATTTCTCTGTGACCACTGAAGCAAATCGAATGGGGTTTACTGCAGGATGTAGGGAATACTACAGTTATATTTTCATACTCTTGAAATTACATTTTGATTGATTCAGTACTTTTGAAGTTATCTTTGCAAAAAGTCTGAATGTTTTTTTTTTTGGGGGGGGGGAGGGGGGTCATAAGGTACAATACATAAACATAAAGAAAACATAGAGTTCATTTTAACAGAAATCAATTCAGTGTCATCTTACCAACGAAGAACGGTCCAAGAAAGTAGCCAATGATCTCTACGATGTTTGATATCGCAAGTAGCAATGGGAAGTGAGACAGCGGAGAACGTGCTCTGCTTACGACGGTCATCAAATTGGCGTTCATTGATAGGGACAGAGTGGTGAAGAATGCTGAAAATAACATCACCAGGTAACTGAATACGAGTAGGTCGAGAAGTAGAGACAGGATGCACACAACTGTCATGGCCAGGAAAACGTCGACTGGTGAAATATGTTGGGATGCAGGCCCGCTGAAAGCTCGGCCCAAAAACGAGGCGAAGGCTGCTGAGAAGCCTAGATATAATGCGCTTGAAGATGAGATCCCTCGATCCATGGCCCTTGGAATAAGGAAGGCATACCAAGACCCGCTTATCATCGAGAACACACAAGAACATACCATCACGACATTTTGACACGGGTCTTGATAAAATAAGGTCTTTTTCCAAAGTCCAAAGATATACGACGTAAAGGAATACTTCTTAATATCCCCAGGGTCTTTGTCTTTAGTGCCCCCAAAAGATGCTATTAAAGTCCTAGAGCTGGATGAGTTGTTGGACTTAGCTGACTCGCCGGAGGACGGACGCTCCCGGGCAGTCTCGGCCCCTTGATCCTGCGAAGGGCAATGGTTGTATCCGTCGCCTTTCTCCTCTTCAGGCTTAAGGTCAACGTCCAGTGAAAAGACCAACGGCACGATGTTCCCGATAAGAGCACCTATGATGCCTAGTGCACCCCTCCATCCGTAGACTTTCAGTAGGAAATCAGCCAGTAGAGGAATCACCGCCATGCCGACGGCATAGCCAGATTTTCCAATACCAAAGTTCGTGCTGAAACGACTTGGTTGTACGTTGCTCAGTCCAATGATAACAACCGTCGAAATGATACCACTTCCAAGTCCTGAAAGAAGGGTTGAAGGACATTTTTTTTTTTTTAGAGCAGTTCACCTTGTTTTCACACCTTCGTCATTCAAGAACCTTTGATATACGCCTTTTCCAGGAAATGAGCGTACTTAATGAAGTTTTACGTAAGATGAACGGAAGGTTATTTTGCAGGGCATCGCAAAAATCAAGGCAAATAATCAATAACAGTCATAGATTTTACCTATTTTGTGCTATAAATGTCAGCAATTTGAACGTCAACAAAACCTTTAAAGTTACCATCACGATGTGTGGAAATAGATTCAAATACTTTCATATTGATGTACTATATATATATATATATATATATATATATATATATATATTATGTATATCATACTCCTTTGATAGGTAGCGGGAATTGTTTCTTGGAATTGAACTTGAACTTTATTCTGTTTCATTTAAAAATCATATATCATTTTGCACATAACAAACAGAAGACAGAGAGCGATTGCATGTACAAACATGCAATGTATACCATCATGATAATGTTAAATGAAACATGGAAATACTACAAAGGAGCGGGGGTCTTTTCAATGTAGGTCCCAACAAATGATTGTCTGCATGAATTCAGTATGAAATGTTGATATGATTTTTTTTTTTAAACCATACCACAATGACGGACGGAACATATTGACTACAAAAATCGTCTAAACTAACAAATTTCATTATAATCTCTAGCTTTAGAGATGAATGCTGGATGTGACAACGAACACATCTTGCTCCATAATGTTAACTTTTATAAAGTTATCTGCCGTTTCTTACCTGACAAAGTTACAGAGGCAATGAAAAAGGAGCTACTTGCTGACAGAGAAGAGAAAATAATGCCAATCGACGAGAAAACTGCTCCAGAAACCACAAGAACCCTTCGACCGATGTTGTAGTGGTACAGATAAGCGACGACTGGACCTGTATTGTGGGGATCGATTCAGAACTGTTAAAGTGTTCACCTTTAATTCCTCAATTCATAAATTCGATACCATGGTCAAGGTGACGTTCATAATTGGAGTGAAATCAATCAAACGCGATGTATAAGATCGGCATCACCAAAATCAGATCCTAAACTAGAATATTGTGGAATTTTGTAGTTTCTCATGTATGTAAGAAACACTGATATCGTTTCATTTCACTTCATGTATTAAGTTTCCACACGATTTATACGTGTAACATACATCTAGAGATCAGTGCATAGCAACAAATATTTGAAAATTCATAGTATGATATAGAATAATGATACAGAATGGATCTACGTCAGTCTAGAGTATGTAACATTCATATTCAATAATTATGATGATGTGCGGGGAACATCCCCAGAAAAGCAGATGCTTGCGGGGGAAGGTCCACAGAAAAGAAGCCAAACCGCATCACTCACACACACAGACACACAATGGACGCTGGCAAGTTCACCTGGACAATCATGCGTGCACACACACACACACACACACACTACAGATAGTATGATGATTTATATGCAGAAAGGAGGAAGGTGCAGCTGCAATCGCCTCAAAAATATTCTGTTTGCATAAACACATATAATTGTGTGTGTGTGTGTGTGTGTGTGTTGGGTGTGTATGTGTGCGTGTGTGTGTATGTGTGCATGTGGATGTATGTGTGTGTGCGAGAGTGTATTATAGAGCCTATACATGATGAACCTCACGTTGGTAAGGCTAGATGACCAAGTAAGTAACTCTTAAAGTTTTTCAATCACTGAAAGTGACTTAAATCATTATAGCGTCATCATTTTAGCTAATTTGGATACAATATGTGCTGGCGATTCTTGAGGCGAAAACATCTGAGACTTTAAAACTGGTTTATGTGTACATTTTGTGCGTGAGTGTGCGTGCGTGTGTGTGATAGACATGATAACCATTGTGTGTGTACCATTCTCCTTTTTAAGAGTCCCAAACCATGTAAAGCCTGAGGTCAATAAAGCAGAAGCTCCATTCACATTACACGCACCGTAGGTAAGTCCAAAATTAACGACTTGAGTAATTAAATATCTGTCTTTTTGTTAGAGACTTAATGGTGAATTACACCTGTACATCAAGCTCTCCAGGTCAGAGGTAAGAAAGGAGGGCTAAAGATGTCTTTAGGCGTGGTCAGACTGGCAAAAGATCGCGAGCTTTAAGATCTCGAAGTTTTGCCAGTGTAACCGCACGACAAAAGATCGGGGAGACTTCGTGATCTTAAAGCTCGCGATCTTTTGCCAGTCTGACCACGCCTAAAGACATCTTTAGCCCTCCTTTCTTACCTCTGACCTGGAGAGCTTGATGTACAGGTGTAATTCACTTCGCGATCTTTTACCAGTTTGACCGCACCTTACTATATCAAGAGGATGCTTCCAAAATACCCTACGCGTCAAAGATGCAAAATCGGGACCGATACCTCATACGTGCTAAACCCCATTATCTAGGAGATTGAAAAAAAAAAAATCGAAACGCTCTGTATCATATACTCGTCGAAACGATAACAAAGCTCAGTGGGTCGTTGGTGGGAGTTGGACAAGAGAGACGTTGCCGAAATTCACCTCCATTTCTATGCAAACCCGATCAACCGTTTGGCACTGGATTAAAACGTGGCGTATAATAGTGTTTGTATTCTTCATGTTATGGTTCAAAAACTGATATAAATTGTATTCATCCATCTTCCATAACGTTTGAGATATTGTGTTTATAGCATATTATATGTTGTCTATTCCAGTGTGTTCACCGATTGAACGTGAATAATATACTGATGTACACTTCTACCATCTACCATCTGCCAGGCATTAAGCTGTGTTAGTGTATTTGTGTGCTGTTGTGGAATCTCCTGGTATATGTGACATGCGTGTGCTTGCCTTGTTGTGGAATCTCCTGGTATTTTCTTCTGGTCATGATACCGTCTCTGTTCTCAGATTGTTAATCCGACAGTCCCTACAATATCTGTAGTTCTTTCGTATTTCTCATTTTTTTATCATTTCATAGTTTAAAACGGTTTAACCATGTGCTGGGATTTGGGACGTTTCAACGTTACATCGATGTAGATAGTTCCCAGAATATCTATCGCGTAAAGATAATTATGTAAAGATATAAAACACCCAAATATACAAACACAGATACATATATTCTCATGCATCTATTGTCATGTTTAACCTTAGTGTATTATGATTATGA
The DNA here is from genome assembly GCF_964275005.1 of Diadema setosum. Lineage (NCBI taxonomy): Eukaryota > Metazoa > Echinodermata > Echinoidea > Diadematoida > Diadematidae > Diadema > Diadema setosum. The sequence goes on along the minus strand of NC_092687.1, from coordinate 11,613,772 downwards.
TTATAGTCATTACATAACCCATCGACATTCACTTTGCATGATTTGCAAAGTTTTTCAAGTCTGGAGTCTGGAGTTTCTTTCCAAATGAAAAATGTAAGAAGAGGTCTCATCTTTCTGCGCCAAGAGTGCCACTTTGTGATAGACATGGCGCCTTAAAATTCGTCATTAGTATGTTACCATTATTATCAACATTAATACCATTAATGCGCAATTATAAGGTGCATGATAATTAGAATTAACTCTGTATTAACTGGAAAGATGCAATCAATAATGTCTTAAGAAGAAGGCTCTTAGAGCAATGAAAAAAAATCAAGGGTAGACAGTCTTCTAATTGTAAGGGGAGCTAATTCGAAAGTGTAATTTATAGGTGATCATGTAAGGGATCCGTATATTTTTGTGTTAAGATAGGGCACACTGACAAGGAGCAGTACTGTTGTTGTTTGATGTCAGCAACAAACACTCTATCAAAATGGGAATAAATCATAAATTGTTTCCAAATAAAAGATTGCACATAATAAATTCCTATGGTCTCTACAAATTTTAGTTAATGATCAAAACCATTATGAATATGGTATTGCTATCAAGACCACACCTTTGATGTATACATGTTCTTGTTTATTGAAACTTGCAATTCCAACCTGGACAGGAACGTGCAGCACTGTAGAGTCCGAACATGATCCCCGTGTCCATGGCTGTCAGGTCCAGTGCCACGGTGATGTCCGGTAGGCAGATTCCAAGGCATTTCACAACTCCGTTCGTGAAACAAGTTTGCCAAAATAGCGCCAGCACATACTTGATGGTGAGGATATCTTCGCACGGCGTCAACCTCATTATAGTGATTCTCTTGACGCTTTAGCGGGAAATATCTGACGAGGTCCAAATTCCAATAATACGTCAAGGAGCGTGTAAAAACGAATTGTAGACAGTGAAAGGCGTGATACAAAACCAATGTTCAAGTGACTCCCCTGGATCGTGATATCGTGAGATTCGAAACGAAAAGCCTGCAGAACACACTGAGCAAAGTATCCTGGGGACTTTCTGATAGCTAGTTTAACTTCATCGAGTAAAAGCACAGCAACAACAACAACGTACAATGCAGTACGCTTCAGCAACTAGGAAACAATAAACAATGAAAAAGTAGCAGCTATACCCATGACATCAATGGAAATAATTATAACTGTCATCAGGTCATGAAATACCAATGCCATCTACTGTATTATTTTGACTGACAAAACCCTTGTACTCTGTACTCACGGTAATTTGATTTCTCGGCATGTCCCATTGCCATGGCTAATGCCCAATGTGTGCTGTTTTGAAGTTTACCGCAATATAATAGTGATAATAATAACATTAGCCGGGTTCACACATACAAATTAGCGGGATGACGATCGCGATGCTCATCCCGAGTTTTTTTGCGAGCGTCCACACGTACCAAATTAGCGGGATAGCGATCGCGATCGGTATCCCGCTTTGGCGAGCGTCCACACGTACCGAATTATCCCGCTAATTGCCGATAGAGATAACAGCAAAGCCTTCAAACTGGGTCACACAGCGCCCTTCTCTATCACTACCTGCGCGCACTTCCCTTTGTCCTTCGCAGAGACCTCGCTGTTGTGATGTGCGCATTGCATGATGGGATATAAAAACTCGAGATTCTAATCCCGACCGTTCACACGTACCAGCGCGGGGCCAATTATCCCGCTAATTGACGAACCAGCGCAAGATTTCTTGGGATTAGCATCGCGATGCTTATCCCGCTAATTTTCGGGTTTTTTTCTGTCCACACGTGCAAAAAACTCGGGATGACGATCGCGATGCAAATCTCGAGATTTGTATCCCGCTAATTGGTGTACGTGTGAACCCGGCTATTGATTATAATAATGGTGACGACTACTGTATAGCGCACAGGTTCGCCTTCAGACGCTCGCGGCGCTTTGATTTAGACATTTAACTAAACATGACATGATACACAGTAACAGAAAAGTCATTAAACAATACACAGAGATACAGGTAGGACATGGATAAAGTAGATTATAGTACTTTTTTTTTTTCAGTTTTGATCTTGAATTTGTATGTTGCGGAAATTTTGAGAAATTTTGGGGAGCTCAATCAAAAATGTTTTCTCCTATAACCAAAAATATTCGATCATCACATGAGTGTCTGTTACTCAAATCAATGTCTTCTTTCCCTCACTCTCTCTTTCTCTCTCTCTTTATATATATACATATATATATATATATATGTCTATATATATGTATATATATATATATATATATATATATATATATATGTGTGTGTGTGTGTGTGTGTGTGAGTGTGTCTATGAACAGTTTTCATCACATTGGGCTTTTTGATAAAAATGTACTCATTTTTAGCAGTCCCACATAGTAACCTTTTGAAAGTAAATGCAATGAAATTATAGTGCGAAAATGAAGAAATCAGGTGATGAAAAAGGAATTTTGTTGCAAAAGATGCTAAATCCAGCACAATCCAATCAGAAACCCGCTTGCATGCTTAACCGTGCTTTGACTCGACAGTGAGATACGACCCACATATTACTTGATTATTGCCTGTGAAATTTTTCATTTCTATCTTATGGAGAGATCAAGTTGAGAATGTGTAGAGACAACAAATTATCAAAGGAAAATACATCAAGTAACAAAAATCGATAACAAAAACAAAATTTACGTCTTGAATATCACCATCATGCTAAAAGAATTGTTCCTACAAGTGTTAAATTCACAAAAGCCCCGAAATATAAATTCTTAAAGAAATCAGTGTAGACAAGTACATTTTTCTAAGGCACATTTTCATGTGCATAAAGTCATTTAATATAAACACTTAAAAGCATGTGAAAACAATTCTCCTTCCAGTCAAAAAGTGGATTTAGCACCTTTTGGAAAGGAACTCTTCATATAAATATACAATCATATACACATTATAGTGTATATAGCATATATGCTACTTGTGTGTGTATACATGCAAACGCGTTTATTTCATGTACTTAATGAAACATATTCCCTCTTTGACTTGGATGTGTGAAATGTACCTTAATGTGTGGTTTCGAATGGATAAAGTGTCATCTATCATATCAATTAGGTTTCATTTGAGGAAGTATAGTCATATCCTTCCCTGCGAGTCGGCTTACAATGCCAAGAGTCACAAACAATTGTTTCCTATATAAACAGGAAGAAAAAAATGTCTCCATTTTATGATGTTATTGGACTTGCGATGTGCATATTAACGTCGATATCAGAATACTCTGCCAACCAAAGAAGAATAGCATGATACAAAGTCTTGCATACAAGACTACCAAGAAAGCACGATGCATATTAAAGAAAACGCTCGTATTATATACACTATTATTAGAAGATATCACACCAATACATACACTAATAAAGACTTATTGAAGATACGTCAAACAGAACATAAAACGGATCACCAAGTACGATGGTTTGCAACTTCACAAGTGAACGAATGCTGTTGAAGATAAGATTTACAGGATACATAGTATATCTTTTACAAACAAAATCTCCAATACTATGAAGAACTATGAGCTTTAAATATATGCTGAAAAATCAGATCCCTCAGGAGGAGTTGTAATCAACCCTCCTGTAGCACATCAACCCTCCTACAATAGCACGTTACGAAAGTGGATGTACACATCAGACCTGAAACCAGGATGTACTGTTGATACTTAGGACACTTATGTTGACAAGGACTTACACAATGGTCCTATCTCTATCAGGTGGGTGTGGCGGAGTGACTGAAATGCAAATCATAATGGCTCATTATCATTCCGCGTTCGTAAGAAATATAGTTCTGTTGTCTGTACGATACGACGGGGATTAAACAATGCAGTTCCTTCTATGCATTATATCCTGCTGTAAATTCATTGGTCAAGTTTGACAGTTTGCTTTGGTCAGTTGAAAACGAATGTTTTGCAAGAAAACCCAAACGCGGATTTATCGGTCTTCAAACGAACGAATGACCGTCTGCGCGCATACACATTCACAAAGGCGTGTGCGACTTCAGAAAAATCCGTGCCACTCCACAGATGCAAATAGGCCTCGGTGCAAAAGCCTTCAGCAGCTGTTTTAGAGGGATATATCCTTTTCAGTCAGGCATTGTTGTCAACAGAACCTACCTTGAAGTACTTGAAGGTGATATCAATGCAAGAGATTTAAGATGATGCTCACAATATTTTAACGAATTGATACAAAATGACGAGTAGAATCTTTCTCACAATAAATGGACGGCTCTAAGAGTTCCTTTTAGAGAAACTGAAGGCGTCTTATAGATTGTCGTAAAAATTGTCACTCCTGTAGACAAGCAATTGTTCATTAACTCTTTTCTTAATTTCTACTCTCAGGATTTGACTGATGCTTGACGTGATGCCTGGTCAACGGATTCTATTCCTCGCTGGGCTTTTCTCCTTCGCCATTAGCTATTCGGGTAAGCAGACCTTACATCATGTTGTATTGTTGTTGTTTTTTGTCTCGTTTTTATTCTATTGTTTGAAACAGAAAACAAATTCTTTATTTATTCCTGTAAATTCATTCTGCAACTAAATGTATGCTAGATAATTTTAACAAGAAAAAGAATCATCTCGGGTTACATCTGGCTCTTATTGTAACTACTCGTACAGACAAAATTAATATTTAAAATGCATTGTGTTACGTAGGAATATGATATGGAGACAAGAAGGTCAACAAACTTTAAAGAAAATCAGTATTTTAACACTTTCTACAATATGAGTTGCCTTTCAAGAAAAACAGAAGATGTGTAAACATGTATAAAGAAGAGATTTCTCTGCTTTCTGTATTTCACATTTCTGTCTGATTTCATTCACGTAGGCGGAGCTACTTTGTCATTAGACGTGCCAAGTCTTCTATCACCAAACCAGGAAGTAACAGCTCTCTGTACTGCCCGGGATGTCTTGGGTTCTGACGATGTTGTCTGGTATCTGAATGGCGTTAAGATTACAGATGGCGTGCAAACAAATAGCTCTGTGAATCGACTGTATCAGTACATGTATATCCTAGAGAGGTTGAGAATAAATTAAACAGACTCTCTAAAGATGTCAAATATACGCATGTATTTTAACTAACATGAGCATATTCCGTCAGGCAAGGCAAATTCAATGGTCATCTTTGAATACTGGAGATATTCAAGAATGAATGTCACATTTTTGGTACCATTTTCTGCCTACTTGCGCCCCAGTCTATTCTTGGAACTGTACCAAGACATTCGCTGTGTCTTTACGGTTGGTGACATCACTTGAAGAAGGGACACGCTATCTCTATGATGACACTGAAATGCAATTATTAGAATGTATCCCGATTCAATTCTAATACATGTAGTTGGAATCGCCCTATCCTTCTCCCCCTCCCTATGAATACTGATGATTAAAAAAGACTTTTTCAAACTTTTTTTAATAACATACTTTTTAGAGGACAAGTGTGGCAAATTTGGCAGAAAAATAAAGACCCCTTGAGGTGGGAAGAGGGATCGCAAGTATAGTACTATTATACTGCCAATGCTATGAGACATTAAAAGTAATGCTGCGAATTTGCATTATCATCAAAATGTCACCTTCAATCGAGAGAATCATGCAATGCCACAATAATACAAAGTCTTGCAGTGCTACCATAGCCTTTTCTATGAACTATTGCACGATGTATGCTTCTTGCAATCGGAGAAAATAATTGATTACAATGCACACACGCACACACACACACACACTCACACACACATACACACACACAAAGTATTTTTCCCTTGAATGTTTATTTGATTTCCTCCACATTGTAGAGGCCATGCAATAGATTCCCGACATTAAGTGATGCAACTTTATAGAATGATGCACAATCACACACATGAAATTATTATCACAGGTTCATCGGCTGTTCAATCTTCAAATAGTGAGAATACACACTATTTGGGAGGTATTAAGTTGACTGAAGAGGGGGGAAGGCAACGAACCGGATATGATCAATACCCTCCCAAGGTCCCAGACTCTTCCGGATGATAATATTGTACCCTGGCATGGGACGGAAACGAACTCTGCCCTAGACATTGTACATCACTCTCTAATCTTTTTCCTAACACTCTATCTTTCAAGATCCTACAAAAGTGCTATGCATAACACTCGCAGGACATATTCATTAAACGACCTAAGTAAAAATATATGGATAGTAAGTCTCTTGGAAATGACAAATGCTGGATAATTTTGCGTTTCTGATCTCTCCAGAGTGTAACTGCTTTTGGCAGAAATCCGCTGGCTTCATAAAGAACACCCTATCTATATAGAATGAGCGATGACATTTGGGAAATCCAAAAATCTATCGTCTAGATCTTCTACTGACGATAGCACAGCAACATGGTAAGTGAATATTCATCTATTACTCTTTTTCACTCAGCCTGCTTGTAATAAAGTTATTTTCAATGCCACAGAAACGCTTGTACATTTCGCTCTATTCAGTTTGCATGATCAATTCGATGTGAAATCATACACCAGAAGAACCCAGTATCTAAAGGCAATGAACGTATAAAAGTGACGAAATTGATCCTTTCTCTCTGAGATCTTTAAACTTTTCTCCTATTTTTCTACTGTCCTCTTCCTGCTATCTTGTCCTACTTCTTTTGGGCCTAATATTTGGAGTTTTAGGGACTTTTCTGGTAATTAAAAATGACTTTTTTTATTAAGACGTTTTTACCTAGCTCTGACAGTCGAAGATATCGCACTTGCCTTGAATTCTGTAACTGCATCTCTTTTGTCAACTCTTTACCTTTAAGAAGTAGTTTCTTTAACAAGAACATTCGACAATTGTCTGTGTTGTGATCAGTTTTGCTCAATTTGACGTGGAATAACCCCGAGACGGAAATGAGTAAAATCCAGAAATTGTCTAGCCAAGTAACTTTTCTGTCCAAACCAGTGAAATTATTACTACGTCACACTAGAGGGTATTTAAATGGAGATTACATATGTTTATCTGTCCAAATATATCTTTGATTGACTCTTTATCGGCGATTACTGCTGCATTACGCCGTGTTTTTAGTGAGCTAATGAATCTAGGTAGAGACAGCGACAAGTGACTGAATCGTTTTCGTCAATAGTGGGCTATCTAGGGACGTGTATATAGGGATGGTGCTGACATCATTGGATCCCAGAATCTGGTCTCCTGAAATACTTTGATGTGATAAGACCGAGGTAAATTCGTTTAATGAAACATTTTGGAGAAGGATTATGCTCGCATGTTGATGTAGTGCAGAAAATACCACTCCAAAAAGTGTTGCCTTTTCTTCCCATTGTCTGACGTTATATCTAAACACATCTTACTCCAGATTTACCTAAAATTTGTTGCACAGGAAAATAAACATGTGAGGACAAACCGTTGGCTACTTTCATTCGACTACACAAAAATATATATGAGCAATGCCATCATGACTGGTCATCATGCTGCTAAGAGGCAATGAGAAAATCATCCCCAATATCGATTTTAATCAATATGTCTCTTACAGGTAACAAGCACACATTTTTGAAGCGCGTACCCCTTTCGCGCATGTACATTTAAAAATGTGTTAATTAAAATAATGTGTTATGTGAATACTTGAAATTAGATATATTTTACTTTTTTAGATATAACTCTAAAGCCACATAATCTGTAACTTACTGATTTTTAGAGATTATTTCAATTATTTTTTTTTAGATGTTATTGCAATGATTTTTTAAGACATCAATGCTTATACTTTTACATGAGGTAACTTCACCCTTTACCCAGACAGCTGAGATTCTATCAAATCCCATGTTCAGTGATTCTTAAACTGATATGGAAAGACGTTGCCATGTACGGTACATTTCTCCATGACGGAAGTCACAAAATAACAAAACGTTTTATGTTATGAAAATTTTGATTGGAGGTATGTTCATCAATGTCCGTTGCTTTAAATTTACAGCCAATTCCAAAATGCATCCTTACAAGATATCGATTGATTCTTTTTCTTCATATCTCTAGGATAAGGCTCAATTTGGGCATCGGCAGGAGAGATCAAACTTTACATGATGTATTGATATGAGAAGAGGCAGAATTTACCAGTCCCATAGCGGTCTGCCTAACGCCGCATCTCTACCAGTTTCGAGGCAGCGATTGTTCGAAGCCGTGTGATGGCAAGACTGGTGAGTATTAAATGTCAGTAATTTAGAGTTGCCTCAAATATTACAGGCCATGTCCATGGTATTTTATGCATCGATAGTACATCTAGTTTAATCTTGAATCAAAGAAGGAGGGGAGGTTGAGGATAATTATAGAGAGAGAGAGGGAGACGAGAAGAGAGAGGGAGAGAAAGAGAGAGAGAGAGAGAGAGAGAGAGAGACCGATAAATTTTTATTGATCAGATCAATCATATGAAATACACAACTGCGCCGAATTCTCGAGGACATTGAAAATATTTGGAGACAAAAGATTTAAAGTTCATAACTCTGTCATTTTCTCTGTATCGGAGGAAGTTGAAAGAAAATAATAAACAATAATTTTCTCACGTTTTTGAAAAAAAAAATTGCATCATCTCATCTACACAGTGATTGGCAAAAGAAAAAATGATGTAAAAGACAAAAAGCGGGTCAGGTTCTGATTATTTCTTTAGGGAAGAATTTTGTACATTTATATTCTCCATTGTATCGATATCACTCGAACGTCACCAATATTGATATACTTCAATTTCCTCCTTTAAGTTGTCTCTCTCTCGCCTTTCTGACATTCCGTTGTTTTATCAATAAGCGACATCTTCGACAATAACTCTTTATTTCAACATGCAATCATTTTTTCACTACAAATATTTTTCCTTCAACAAGAACGTCACGTCAGGTGATATGTATATATCAATATATATATATATATATATATATATATATATATATATATATATTACCCAAAGTATCGGTATCGGCACCTTATTGACTTGAGTTAGAACGTTTTCAAAATTGCAGTTCTGAGATGGTAAATTGCCCTCTTCCTCCAAAACAAACAATAAAAACAGCAAAAAAAAGAAGGAAATAGGCCTACTTACTGTCTTAGAATCCTTTTGGTTCATTTGCAAAATACATCACGATGTCCCGTGTTACTCTGCGCATTTTCTGTGTGTTTTGTTATGTTTTATCTTATTATTTTTTTTTTTTTTTATCAGTGCGACTTGTCGGAGGTGCGAGCGATAATGAGGGCCGAGTTGAGATGTTCTGTGACGGGGAGTGGGGAACATTGTGTGATAACGGCTGGGACATGAGTGAAGCAAATGTTGTGTGCAGACAGCTGGGTTACTCATCGGCTACATCTGTGCATCCTGATGCTCACTTCGGGCAGGGTTCTGGTCCCATCTGGATTGATAATTGGACTTATTGCCCGACTGGAAACGAGAAATCCCTTCTGGAGTGCTACCACTGGCCGTGGGGTTGCTACCCGTCTCGCTGGGTGTCTTCATCGTGCGGCCATGAAAACGATGTTGGGGTGCGATGCGAAGGGGAACGTAAGTTCAGTCTGATTTAGAAAAAAAAAAATGACGTTCTTTCTTTTCCCTTCGATTTGAATTCACAATGGTTTACTCCCTGGAACACTTTGTATCATCACCATTTTGTTTTGCATTTTTGTAGGCCTACATATTAAAAGGAAACCTTTAGTAAAGCAGAAAACTCTACTGCGTCAATGTTTAAGAGTATGTGTACTTTGCAGACTTTGTTTCCATCCGCATATTCTGTTCGAAAAACTGTGTTAATACTAAATTTTTGTTCAGCGGTAAGATTTGTACCCGCCTTTGTTTGATTACGGAGTGCAGCGTAATAGACAGGTCTTTAAGGAGTGGCAATAACAACACTAATGTATACACCTGAAAAAACAACAACAACAACAACAAGATCACTATTGCTGTCATCACGACTTAATTAGCATCAGTTTTATTTGTTTACTTTTACAAATAAGAAACGTAATAGATCAACGATAATTAACAATGATGTGATCAAATAAGTGATAATTATGATTACTCATGATCTTTTAATCTTACACGTACATGAACAGAACAACATAAACGTGTAAACATGTCAATATTTTGAGGTACTACGGGAGGAGAGCGTAGTCAATACACAAACACACACACATACACACACACACACACACACACACACACACACACACACACACAAAGGAGCTCGTTCAATTGTATCCAAAGAAAATAGATCGCTTTCTAATATTTTGTCTGTTTCAATTCAATCCTGTTTACTCGGATTTCCACTGGGTTTATACCATGAATGCATTGGGATGCATTGCAATTAGGAAACCAGAGTGCCGTGGATGCGTACTACGCGAACAAGACCTCCACCCACGGGTTCACGTACGACGTTGACCGGTTTACATACTACGACATGACGAGTGAAATGACCTTCACCCCCACTTCCGTCAATGATGGTGATATTCTCCAGTGCCATGTGTACGGGCTTATGCGATCAGCAACACTTCAATTTGATGGTGAGTGTTTCATTATTTTCATTGGAGAACCCTCTTAATATTTGTCTTGTATTTAGATTTGCCTAAAATGTTACTCAGATTGATTTTCGGGTATACAGTGGTTGACTGTCACGTGTTTCGGGGCTTAAAATGTACCTACAAAATGTAATTCAGCTATGCGTAGCTTCATGTAGGCCCTATGTATGGAAATCATAATCGGCAAAAACGAAAACAAACGCGCGCGCGCGCACACACACACACACACACACAAACGTGTCTTCGAAATCAAACGATTTACAAGGAGAAACAGTGATGGCCCGTGGGACACAAGGCTTTTTACTTCTATTCTGTAATTACCTCGCACGGGTAACTTTGAAGAATAAGATAGTTATATCGACTCAGTGTTTTTGAATGAAGTTTGCATTTTCGGACAACTGTGAATAGAGTTTATTTGGAATCTGGGAGTGTGGTTTGATTCACGCCTAGCCTTTGACAGACATATCTCGGAAGTATAATGTAAAAATTCATTTTATCATTTGTTTAATATTGCACATATTCGAAAGCATATGACACGGGAAAGTACTGAAAAAAATCATCCCTGCGTTTTTCACAAGTATAGATTGGAATATTTTAACAGTTTATTTTATGGCTTACCTTATAATTAGGTAAATTACAAAGGGTGCAAAATGCATGTGATAGATCAGTCTGCAATTCTCCTTCAATCATATTCAAAACTCTGTTGATTGTATACAGCGCTACTCTTGGTACAGCACCAGTGTACATACAATAACTTTTAGAGTTAAAAACATCATTTCAAACATCTTATCACCTCCGAAGTTCACGGGATCAAACATAATTGAAATATCCATCAGGGAAATCAGAAGTTACTCTTGGTGACAGGGCATTTTATGCTGCACCAAAACTATGGAATAATCTCCCTTTGTTTGTAAGACAAGCAGTTACAATTAATGAGTTTAAGGTCAGGTTAAAAAGTCATTTCTTGAAGTAATGTATTTTATGTTTGAATTTCTTGTATGTATGTTATTTTGTAATGCACAGTAGAGTATGTTATTACAGTAGCTGCGCATTATAAATGTCCTTTATTGTTATTATTGAAAGTTTGCCTCCTCATATGCTTATCAAGAAGAAGTAGTGTTAAGTTACCGTATTCCATGGATAATAGTTCATGCGTTTCAATTACCCTCTTATTTTCTTTTCTCCCTTTGCCCTAACTTTTCTAAGGTGGTAAACCCACTCCTGACATTGCAGTACCCAACCCTACACTCACTCAGGCTCCACTTCCAAACATCCTATCCCTCGATGCTGTGGAGCTGAGAGGAAAAGATAACGTAGTGAATCTTGTCATCTCGTGTCACGTGAACTTCACCGATCAGCCGTTCCCGTACCTCCACACCTACACCATTGAGGCTGGGAATACCACTCTCTCCTCATCAAGCCGCACTTCATCCATCCTCTCGCCACGCCCTAACGACTGCATCAACCTCACATGCTCCGCGACGAACGGTGTTGGTTCCACCACATCGACGCTCTGGCACTGCCCGAAAGGTATAGTTAGGAACAGCTACCAAACAAGCCTCTTCACCAATGTTTTTTGCTACTACCGTTTGGTTGATAACCGAAAACTCGTTAAACTAAGAGAGCGAGAGAAAAAAGAAAGAAAGACAGAAAAGAAGAAGAAGAAGGAGAAGAAGAAGAAAAGAATCAGTTAGACACACCGGCTCAGACGTATGGAATTCTTTGCCATCCTAGTCTCGCGCAATTGACCCAGTTGATTCTTTTGAGAAAAAAAAAAATCGTTAAACATAGGTTCTTTCGTCAAAAGTTCAGTGACCTAACCTACCTATTCACCAAACGTATTCTTTTGTTATATGAAGCATTTTGGTTCTTTGGAGTTGTCACAGAATAATTGTCACCCCTTTTCCTGTACATGGATGGTTCTGCAGCTTCACCCAGCCTTTACCAGGCAACTGGGTGAAAGCACATGTTGTATTAACAAGTACAGCGAACGAGGAATCTTTTTTTTTTTTTTTTTTTACTACATCGTCTCTTACTTTTTCTCATTATCTTCCAATTTCGCCATCCCCCTTTTTTAGCATCACCTGTGTACATGTCTATTTTGGATTTGTTTTGTAAAATAGTTTCTTGTTTTGTTATAGCTAAGCGTATAGATAGTTTATCAAAACTATTTTTTTTTCTGTGTATCTAATGAGGCACCAAACATCAATCTTCGCTTTACCCTCCTGCACGGTAATATGATCTTCTTTATGGGCCTATATTTCTGTATATTGTGACAATTACTTTTTTTTTTTTTAAATATATTCTTTCATGAGCAAAGCTAGTCATAATACATTATGATTTTTTTTTCTATAGTAATTTGTTAATTTGTTCCACGCAGAAAACAATGGGTTTTAAAAAAAATGCTCTGGCCTAGAACAAGGCAGTTTTAGTAGGGATTCCTTTTTGTGAGTTCATCCCTGGATAAATTGTTTTTCCGTTATACTTTAATCTAATTGAACAAGGTAATCGTATGGCTGAAAACACCAAATTGTCAAAATTATGAAAGAGAGAGATTTATATTGTTAAGGGGAAATCCAGTCCAATATAAGTTAGTCTGAAAAAGAAAGAGTAATAGAGTAAAATATTGCGAGTTCAATGGTATAATTTTGATCGAAATGAGATGAATAATAAAGAAGTTATGACATCTTGAAGTTTCGCTATTTTGGGGGGAAACAGCCAATATGAATATGCACACGGCAAAGTGAGCATGTCATTTCCTCACAATTTACCATATAATTTGTACATAAAGTTTTTAAAATTTCCATCATGTTTTTTTCATTTAAACGCAATTATGCCGGGGTTCAAATCCTCGTATATCTAACTGATCACTATTCTGAAGTTATTCAACCAGAAATAATATAATGTTTCAGACTTCAAAGACAGAAACATTGAATTTTCGTCATTTTCTGGTACACGATCAATAGAAAATTGTAAGGGTATGTCATGGTTAGCTCACTCATTTGCATATTCATTTCCACTGTACAAGAACTGTTTTGCAGAAATTAGCAAAACTTCAAAATGTCATAACTTCCTTATTTTTCATCCGATTCCAGTCATTTTTTTTTTTTTTTTTTTTACCGTTGAACTCGTAAGATTTTACAAATTTTATCAAACTTTCTATGATTTAAAATGCTCTATAAACGCGACTTCATACTCTGTTTTTACAAAAAGTCCCTACCCTGGGAGGGGGTATCCCCTTCCCACACCCTCTCCCGCTTGGTCGCTTCGCTCCCTCGCCGAGGATCTCACACCGTCACATAAATGTATACTCTCGTACACTGCCGTATGTTATAATCATAGTCCTTCGCAGTGATCTTTTTACTATGTTTAATTCCCTAGAAATTTGATTTAAAATGCTCTATAAACGCGACTTTTAAACTCTGTTTTTACAAAAAGTCCCTACCGTGGAAGGGGGTATCCCTCCAACACCCTCCCCCGCTCCGACGCTTCGCTCCCTCGCCGAGGATCTGACACCGTCACATAAATGTGCCCCCGTCGAAATTTTGCCCCCCAAAAAAAACAAAACAAAAACAAAACAGAACAAAACAAACAAACACCAAAACAAAACAAAACAAAACAAGCCCCCCCCCAAAAAAAAACAACAACAACAACAACAAACAAACAAACCAAACCAAACCAAACAACAACAACAACAACAACCCACATAAAAAAGCAGAAGTGTTCCGGCTTGCTTAAATAAGAGTTCCTCCATTTTCTATATACGCTTATGTATTTTCTCCTCCTTTTTTGCTCTGACTTCACAGATCCTCCTCTAAATGACATATTATCAGTGATAGTAGAATCACGCGAGGACGAAAACGGAGAGCGTAGTCTTATTGTTACATGTCACATTGACGCAGACGACCAACCCTTCCCGCCGATACATACTTACAAGATCGCCGTCGAAGATAACCTAGTATCGATATCAGCTTCTCCAACTGCGACCATTGACCTGCGACCTACGACGTGTATCGATGTTGTCTGCACTGGTCTGAATGATTTCGGGGAAACGATGAAGAGCAAGAGCTACTGCCCAAGACCATCAGGTCAGATCGAGCCCCTCCTAGTCTCCCCCCCCCCCCCCCCACACACACACAGACTTTTAGGACTCATTTGGCTCGAGGCTAAGTTGACTGTTATCATGTGGTGAAGACAGTCCGGATAAACAATGTACACAGACTATGGCCTGCAAAAGAAGAAAAGAACGTACGCGAAACAAGCAACACAAAAACAAAACAAACGAACTTAAAGCTTGGCTTTGTATATTCTATACATTTACTTTCTATCCCACTGAAAATGTCTGATTGCTTTTATGGACTCGTTAATGCACATACGTGTCATGTCATACACTTAGATGTACACGTTTGGAAAAAAAAAAAGTATATCTAAGTGTGTTCTCGTATATCTAAACATAATTATTCAAACCTATTACAGATGTTGATCCGGAAATACCACGGAGTGATATTCTCGAAATTCGAACCAGGGAGATCAAGGGAGTGGGGGACAGTGTGACCCTGGTCATCACTTGTCATGTTGGCCTCTCCGATCAGCCCTTCCCTCATCTCCACACTTACGATATCGCGGTCCATAACCGCACGCTGTCGACTTCGAGCTGTGCCTCGGCAATCCTCTCACCGCTCTCCCATGGTTGCGTCAACATCACGTGCTCGGCGACCAACGGATACGGGGAGACGATGACGTGGATGGAATACTGTTGCGAAGAAACTACTGGGGGTAATCATAATAAAACATTGTTCTCTTTTTTTGTTCCGACTTGTTAACAAAATAGTTCTTGGTTTGACATAGGGTAGCCTTTTGTCAAGGCCCTCTCGCTGTAATGGGCGAGCGAAGCGAGCCCAGCCGAGCGCGCCAGCGCGAGGGCCTTCGAGATCTGCTTCACACATTATTATTCATGACACGTGAACCCTTCTGAATACTCATTTTAATGGCTTCCGGTCAACCAATGGAATGGCGCGCTCCCCGCATCCTCGGCCTTGGTGTTGTCATGCCTGTTCGCATGCATCACTGACCACCCGAGGAGGTCTGCCACGGAACTCTACACACTCTGTGTGTAGAGTTCTGTGAGGTCTGCGGCAGCGGCGTGCATTCGCTCTATTCAAATCGGGTTCGAGCAGACAGACACGCTGATTGGTCGGTCGACTTTTGCTCCCGAAATCGGGGAGCAAAAGTCGGTAATTCAAAGGGCTAACAAAAGGATGCGAAGCAGATCTCAAAAGGCCCTCGCGCAACCCCACTCAGCTGGGCTCTCTTCACCATACAGCGAGAGGGCCTTGATAAAAGGCTAGACAGAGGGCGGTTTGAGGAGCGAGCACCACAGACACAGACACACACATACATACATATATATTACATATAATATATATATACACATACATATACATTATACATGCTTTATGTGTATTACATGTAACATTATAATTATTAAAACCAGCAGCCGACGCCAGAAACTATGCGTTACAATTTGTTAAAAAAAAATCACGTGAAAATTGATTCTGGTTCATTTTACTGACTTACAAATCGTATTACGATGAATATACCGTAATAGTGATTAATGGATGGAAAATATCAGTAGGGCCTACTTGTGCAATACAATCGAAAGCAGGCAATAGCAATAATGGGTTAAGTACAGTCAACACAGAGGTAACTATAGGTTTGATTATCGATGTTAGAGTAAACTAGACCGATGAACTATGTCATCTTTCTATGTCAGATAGAGACTTTTATGCGGTTGCCTGTGCTGCTTAAAAGTAGTAATGATACAGTAATGGTGATAATGATTACGATAACAATATTACATACTGAATATTAATGATAATAACAATTATGATGATAATGGGGATATTTAGCACAATGGCTACAATAACACTATTGCAATAAATAAGACTCGAAAAAGACAGTCACGCAAATATATTTTATATTATATGTTGTAGTATATTTGCTTCACTCCTTGATGGATGAAAAAAAAAACCTGAATTAAATTGAATTGAAATGAGCGCATGGAGAAGCATGTGCTTATTATATGCTTTAGAAATATATAATAATAATAATAATAATAATAATAATAATAATAATAATAATGATAATAATAATAATAATAATAATTATAATAATAATAATAATAATAATTATAATAATAATAATAATAATAATAATAATAATAATAATAATTATTATTATTATTATTATTATTATTATTATTATTATTATTATTATTATTGTTATCATTATTATTATCATTATTATTATTAATATTAGTAGTAGTATTCAATGTTCAAAATATCCAACAACAAGGAATAGCTGCGGTGTTGTCTACTCCATCTGTTACCTCCTTTACTTCTGTAGACCGCTCAACCATAAAATCTTTTTCCAATGCAAGAAATCTATTCCGCTGACAAGATCTTATTTGCACCTGTCCTTTCGCCATTTTCTCATATTTCCCTGTGTACCTGAATTCTTTGCTTGCCAAAAAAAATATCCATACTGAGGTATTCAAGGTGTATTGAACGTATTCAAGTATGAAAACGTGTGTAAACTGATCGCTGTTTTTTTTTTTTTGTTCTGTTTTTTTTTTTTACCTCAATATTGGGAATACATCATGTGTTTGTTCGTAATGCATGTACCTGATATCAGATGCATAAAAAGGTCATTCCCATAAAGTTCACCCAACGTTTGCTATCTATCTGTCATATTTCGTTATTAGGGGGTCCAATAGCCAATCCTCATCGTAGCGCCCTGCAACGGTCGTCAACCACGTACGCTCTTCTCTTCGTCATCGTCATCATGTGCGTTATCACCCGTGTCACTGTCGTCATGAGGAGAAAATTTGTTTACGTAAAACCGGTACGAACTCTTCAATCGAGACACATTGAAAATGAAAATATCATTTTAAAACGCTCTAGTTCGTGAAGCCAAAAGGCCATCCGACATATGTGACTCTGCATTACAAAACCAGTCAAAAGTCGCCACACACGGATTTTCAGCCATTAAAGGGAAGATTCTGAAAGAGCAGCCTCTAAGCCTTAAAATAATGTACAATCAGTTCAAATGTACACTCCTAACATAAATAAATATTTGACAGAACGCACACATTCGGGGAAGTGTGAACTGAGAAAAGAGGTTCTGAAGTATAGGGTCTATTCAAGCGATTAATCTTTAATACTAAGTCGTGCTGGTTGTGCGTCGAATGAGAAAAACAGGATGTAAACCATCAAGATGAAATTGAATAACACAACCTAGCCATGATTATCGCCAATTTTCAAAGCAGTAGCACTATTCGTTCAAAGTTATTAGAGTTGAAAGTGCACAAAGGATTTATAAGGGGTCATAGAAAAACAGCTGAAAGCACACTTCCCCATTCATATTATAATAAAAAACTATGTAGAAAAACAATAGCTCTTTTAAAAATCTGAAAAGACAGTAACATTGATTTGGTTGATCCATTTCACCATTTTCGAGTCTTTGTGTAAAATAAGTCAAGACTGCGTCTTTTTGTTGGTTTTGTGATGCGCGGTCACATTAATATAATTTTTTTTTTCATCATTGGGTTATTTATTCAATTAAGCAAATTCAACATAAAACAAATCAAATATCATAATCACAAAGATACATGGCTGCATCGTTTGTAATTTCAATTTCACAATGCACTGAGTTTGTATTTCTTTAAGCTGTTCTTCAGTTATCTTTATACTTTTTACCCTTTTCAAGTAGAAAAAAAGGTGAAAAAATAATTTTGCCTTGAAACTTAGGTAACCTTTTGGTATGAAAATGAGAGTTAATGAAACATTTCGTTTGACACACAACAACAGAAATAATCCCCCTCCCAAAAAAAACAAACAAACTGAAATTAGGCATTTGATTATATCTTTTCCACTTCACTCATGAATTAAAAAAGAAAAATGATTTATGTTGAGTTTGAAATAAAGACAAACGAATAAAAACATATCCTAACGACAATATAAATATTTTCATGACGTACTTCTCTATCATTATTTGGTTGTTTGTGTATGACATAAGACTGTTAAAAAAGTAAAAGTCACTCAACCCTCACTTTTGCACACCTTAATCTATTTTGCCGAGCCCCCGCTCTGTTGCGTGACGCTGAAGAGAGCGGCATCAGTGAAGGCAATATTTTGCTAAGTGCCTTTACCCCTCATTCTGCGATCAGTGTTTTCTACTATAAAGCAGATAGGAGTTTAAAACACTGTGTGGGCATGTGCATGGTGTGTGTTTGTTTGTGTGTGTTTGTTTGTGTGTGTGTGTGTGTGTTTGTGTGTTTGTGTGTGTGCAAGTGCTAAACCTAATAAGTAACTAGCAGGGCGCCCTCTCTCACAATTGTTCCCTAAGTGTTGCTTCGATAATCTATAGCCTAATTTTATTTCTCACAAATGACGTAGGAAATAATTGAATCATTTTGTTCTCCACAGACAGACAATGACGGCATTGTAACCGAATAACGTGATTCGGAGTTTCTCGCCTGAACGGGAAATCATCGCATGGTACGTCACAAGAAGGGATCACTAATTGCGCAGAATGAATCATATAGACATTGTAACTTATGATAGAAACCCAGTGAAATAAAGTCCATTAATCTATACCAGGGCCTGCATGAAATGAATAATGATGATGATTCTTTCAAGTAATCAAGGAAGTTTCAAGGAATCACCAATAAGGCGAGATGAATCATACAGAAATTGTAAATTAAGTTAGAAACCTAGAGAAACATAAGTCCAGAAAAAATCATACAAGGGCTTGCATTAAAGAAATGATATTGATGTTCTTTCAAGATTGAAAACTCTGTTGTGACATCTTAGGTACAATATTTGATTTAAAGAGGAGCAAAAGAATTTTATTTTGTTGTTGTTATTATCCACTTGCAGAGATAGTAATGTTCCTATATCTACGATGTACTATAACTATTGTGATTTTTTTTTAATATACAAACGAAATTCCTAAAACTACGATATTACTGTAATTATTTTTTTTTAATTGAACAATGTTGTCAATTGTCACTTCACGTGACTATAGTGTTCTAGTTAACTTGTTGAGAAATATTCTTTTGAATGTTGCTGGTTTTCGCGTTAAGAACTTACATCCAGCATGTAAACCTTTTACTTTTTGTCGTGTCTGTACCTTTACATGCTGCTTCATGCAAATTATACAATTTGAATTTTATATGAATTTTCACTCAATGACTTTGTTTTCCTCTTAAAAAAGAACATAATGATGATACGATGTTGCTGAAATTCCTCGTCCGTCATATAATTATTGCTAGTTGACAGTCTGAAATGTTACTCCTGCATTAATTTCACGTTTTATAGAATGGGAAAGACTAACTTTGTTTTCACAAAATAATGCTCTGCACATTCATGTTCGATTGGTTTACTAAGCTGTTAACGAACTGGGAGTGGGAATTCAAACTGGGCCTGCAAATGAAGGAATTGAGACAACAAAACTGAATATCGACAGGAAGAAACAGTTTTATAGAAGGTAGAATGTTGTATTAAAGACGAAAAGTACCGATACTGACTTAAATCACTTCAGTAAAATCGTCTCCATAGGAGGAATTACGAAACATGAAAGTAAAGCTATTATGAATTATTCATTCTTGTTGTCTGCTGATATATTGTTCTGTAAAATATTCAGTCGTTACAAATTTTAATTTCATGACTATTCAATTGCAATATCAATTTTATTTCATTTATTTCAACAATACAAACAACAATCAATGTAGTTTAAAGTCATAATGTAATCATACGCATTGTGAGGGACAATAGAAAGCTATCAAGTTTGATGGGAAAAGGCCCCGAAGTAAATACAAAACGTTTACAATTTGAGATAGGAGTACCACAGAAATAGAATGCAAATGATACACAAAACAATAAGGGGGTAGAAAAAAAAAGTGCGCAGGTATTCCAGAATATAAGACAATGCTTAAGTTCCTATTTACAGGACATGCATCTGAAGTTATTTCTAAACTGCTGCAATGACTAGGATTTTTTTTCCACATCGTTCGGAAGAAAGTATTCCACAAGATGATACCTTGATAGAAAATTGATAATTTTGTTAAATCAGTGTTGCAGAGGAGATGATGAAATAATATGTAGATTTTATTTTATTTTATTTTATTTTATTATTTTTTTTTTTTGCGGTAAGAGCTAATATTAATGTTAAGTTGAAAGCATTTCTGTAAAGGTTCTAGTTTCAAATAATCAAATTTATCAAAATAAACTCATTGTTACGTAATTTTTCAATTGCTTATAAAGATCTCAAAGATATTGAGTTTGACTTTTGAAATAATTTAATACAGATTTATTGATACAAACACCTGAAAAGGAAATATTATCCACATTTCCTTATTCTTCTTTTTGCAATCATATTCTATGCTTTGAAAACACAACATTGTACATTTTATCTTTTGCAAAAAGTTAGTATAAGATCCATTCGCATCATTTGTGATTTGAAAAAAAAAATATGTGAATGGATCTCATAGTAGCTGATATATTATGTATTTTTTTTTAATTATACATGGATGTTGACACGTTATACTTGTCATTATAAAGAATAAGTAGAGAATACAATCTTTGCGATATATATATATATACATATATATATATATATATATATACATTGGATATCACAATGTGTGTAAGTGTGTGTGTGTGTCTCCCTACAGCTGGATATATGTGTATGTATAATATGTCTGTTTATGAGTGCATATTCATGTTTTGACCAGGCGATCTTCTTTCTTACTTCACCGTAGTTGTTACTAGAAGTTAAAAAAATACCACATAAATACACGTTTCACGATCATCAATATTGATTTCTATTATGAGGACATTTTCGAAAATGATGACATTCCTTTTGTACTAATCTGAGAACTGAAAAATGCACACACACAGACAAAAAAAGTATCGAAATCTGATACAGTTTTCATGGATCCACATTTCTTCGCTATGACGAAGAAGAGGAAAACATTCACCGCTAGCCTTGTGAGAAATGAAATATGTCTTTTGAGCATGCGAAATATCCAGGTAAGGTAATAAGCTCTTCTTTCATAATCTGACCTGCATTCAACAATAGTCAAGAAGAAATCGCAAAAAGACGATGATATGCTTCATCATGATATAATCTATATCAAAGCTCCTCAAATTCGAACGTTCCTAACGCTCCATCCATTGAAAAAAATAAGTACAAGTGTGCGTGAATTCCACCTTCATTACAATTGAGAACCTACAAGTTTGCTGCACACAGAAATAATGCTTTCAAAGTTCCAAAGTACATGGAAGGGTATACCTCTGGTAAATATGTTACACGCTCAGAACCACACAGAGAGTGATGTACTTATGCCTGCTTTATGGGGGGGGGGGGTGTATTATGCAGGGCGCCTTCATTCAGTGTGGAGGCAATCTTTAGCTTCTTCTTTCCTCTTTCCTTTCCGTTATCTATCGATATTTTCATTGACCGCAGACAGGTAGATGGAACCATTGTGCAAATGAACTATATAATCATGTTTTGGATCAGAATCTCGACGTCACAAGGGAAATTGCTCTGATGTTCCTTCTTAACAAAGGCTCTTATTTTTATAAGGAAATACAGTATGGAAATGCAAAGCACTGTTGAAAAAGAAAAAGAAAAGAAAAAGAGCACAGGTTGTCCAGACAAGTGTTCTGAATCACCAGAAAATATTCTGCTGTTGCCTGACCTAAACCAGAAATGCCCGTTTCACCTTCTTTCATGTATAGTTTTTGCATGCAAGAGGGAAGTTATATGTTGATCATACGAAAGTATTTCAAGAATAAAACATGGACTGTCCCATGCACATTTTGAACATAAATCACCTCTGTAATCGACGGCACATTGTGGTGTGTCTGATATTGTTACATGAATGTTTGATTTTTTACTCCAATTATTTATCAATAACTTTTTAAAGATTTTTTTTTTGATTTTCATTGCGATTCAATTCTTAAAATCACTTACGCACATGACGATACACAGTGATGTCTTTTTCATATTTAACAAACAATGCTTTTCCACTTTCAAAGCTTTGCTTAAGAAATAGTTTTCACTATCACTGAGCAGAAATTTTCTCCATGAGTGAAACCAATTATTTCATTTTTGATATTTGAAACTTATTCGTAACTTAATTAGATTAAATGTTGATATTTCTTGGCATGTCTTCATTTTATCTAAACAAAGGTAGTCTCCAAACTATGATGCATGACGGTGATTTTCCGTTTTAAGTGACTTTCCAGATGTATGCAGCGATGATGAAAAAAAAAACAAACAAACGGAAAAATACACATAAACGATAAATTACTGATTTGAAAGTTGAACAATGGATGGCCAACTCTCGATGGTCAAAAATACGATTGGTGTAGGCTTGAAAGTAAGATTTATATAATAAATATGGTAATATCCTAATGTCACAAAAATAAGACATTGATATCGAAAACGTTATACTGATTATGGATCAACACAGTTTAGCAAGATTTATATTTCCTTTCGGGCTCACGTTAAGTTTAACATCATTACCCTTCAGTGCAAAGGAAACATCTTCATACTCGTGTATGAGAGAGACAGAGAGAGAGAGAGAGATAGGGGCCGAGAGACAGAGACAGAGAGAGAGAGAAAGAGAGAGAAAGAAAAAGTGACCAAATGTGTTCATAAATACACACCAAGTGACTCATCACCATATTTTTCTGTCGAGGTATAAAATTCATTAAAGCCGGAAAACTACAATCAATGTTACAAGTTTCAACTGAAAGAGAAAAAACAAACAAAAAAAAACGTGACTTTTGTTGAAGAGTCGATTGTTAATTTCGCACACAAATTCTTCCCAAATTCGATGAATGAGAATTCAGAGATTTTCAAATTTTTTTTTTAATGTTTTCAGCCTATCACGACGAATTGCTACTTATTTGCTGATAACACGGACAGACAGACAGACAGAAACACAAAGTATTAAACAGATACGTCTGTTGCGACACAAATTGCCACTTGCCCTCGAAGCACATTTTGGGGGGTAATATCATTCTTGACATAGTCTTTGAAATACCAACACATAACTTACATGGCTACATCCATGCAAACAAGCCATGTAAAAAGTCACGGTGAGGTTTCAAGGAAGCGTGTATGTGCGCGCGCACATGATAATTGAGTGTCCGTTCGTGCGTGTGAGTGTGTGTGTGTGCGTGTGTGTGAGAGTGTGTGCGTGTGTTTGAATTATGGTATATTATGGAAGAATGTGTGTTGACGTGGTTTATATGCATTATGAGGATTTGTTTGAGTGTTCGTTGGTGTTTGTTTATAAATGCGTATTTGCGGTGTGCATATGGCAGTTCTTTTATTTTTTAATAGAATAACGATTGAGAAATTATTTACGGCGTGTCGAAATCATTCGCTCATGCATTAAGCACGCCAAACTTATTCTGGGACAAAGAAAGAAGTTGAAGCTAAGACTGATGGAAGAATATGACGGCAGTGAAAAAATGAACAAAGACAGATAACATTTAGGGAGGGTACCTCCCTCGTATGCTTTTTTCTCGGTCTCTCTCTCCTAGCCCGCCTCACCCTGAAATTGACACACCCATACTATTTTGAAATCAACGCCGCTGTGAACTCTATAAATACGTGCTCATACACGTTGAAGTCATTTTCATTGCCACAGTAGTGCCTGCTGCTGCCCAGAAAGTTCGTTCGCACAAATATCAAAACACAAACAGACACACGTACGCACACAGGCACACGTATAAACACAGACAAACCACTACCACTACACAACCACCACACATGCAGAGTTTCCACATACTGTATTATTATACTCCAAACACACACACACACACATACACACACCCACACACACACAGCTAGGCGCAAACGCATGCACATGTCACATATACGCACCTACAAATCATACACAGCACATACCATGCACCCCCCACCGTACACACATACGCATAACTTACCAGTCATACCCACCCCACCAAAGCTTAACACCGCAGCAACCACCCCAACCACACAATTCACAGTGCATGGCCGACGACAATTTGTGACGGGGCGACTGTTGCGACAAGGATTGTTGCCCCGTCAAGGATTGTCGCCCCCGGCTAGGGGGCGACAATCTTTAACGGAGTTGGCGTCAAGGATTGTCGCCCCGTCAAAGATTGTCGTCTGGCGACAATCTTTGATGAGGGCTGGCGGCAAAGATTGTCGCCCGCCCTCGAAGCACATTTTGCTGGGTAATATCGTTCTTGACATAGTCATTGAAATACCAACACACAACCTATATGGCTATATCCATGCAAACATGCCATGTAAAAAGTCATGGTGAGGTTTCAAGGATCGAAGTGTGTATGTGCCCGCGCACATGATAATTTAGTGTCCGTTTGTGTGTGTGTGCGCGCGCGCGCGCGCGCGTGTGTGTGTGTGTGTGTGTTAGTGTATATGATGGAAGAATGTGTTAATTATGTCAGCGTAATGTGTTTTGGCTGCGCGTGGGGAGGGATAAGCTGTCGCTGGCATAAACGTTTCCATCCCTCTCCTTTTCCCTCTCCTTTTCCTTCTCTATTCTTCCCTGCTCCTTTTTCCTCGTTCTTCGTTGTCCAGTATCTATCTGAGTGCATTTCCTCAAGTTCTGTTATTTCTGTGTTTTGTGTTATTGTTGTTGTTGTCGTCGTTATGTTTTTTGGGGCCGATTGCATATCTTCCTTTCCGTTCAATTTTCCTGGCATACCTGGCCCCATAGTGTCTGTGCCACAAATATGATATGTTACATAGTTTATACGTTTGCATTCTAAAATCCCAGTAAGTATTGTTCATAGCATCAGCATCATATATCAATGGGTAAAATGTACAATAGTATATACAAGAATTCAAAATGAATATGTTTTATTAATATAACAATTTGGTGCTGTTGTTCTTTTGTTCCAGTGTTCCTCGTCTTACAAGCTTGGCTTTTTTAGTGGAACACTGTTTTCCATCATTGTGATTATTTACTATTTTTTTGTTGCCATGGCAAAGTGCATTGTTTCTTTTTTACGACATCATTCGTGTATATACTTTATATTGTATTAAAAAAAAATCCTTTATCAGACGAGTGTAAGAGAAATGAAAAAAAAAAGAACTGTATCACTTTGGTTTATGTCAACTTTTTCTTTTCTTTTCTTTTTGATGATGGAAATAAATAAACTATTGAATTGAAATTGCAATGGAAAAAAAAAAAAAAAAAACGTTATATCGATTTTATCAGCAGCTTTGAGTTTGATGAGTTTGTTTGACGGATTTGTATATGAATTCAAAGTGGTGCTTGCGTGCGGGCGGATGCTGCTTTTATGCATACGGTCCACATATGTATCAACATTGGGAAGTCGTGTCATCAGGAAAGATTTCGTTATTGCAAAGGTTCGTTATTCTGAAAGCTCTTTAGTCCGAAGGTTCGTTATTCCGAAGGTTCGTTATTCCGAATTTTTTTTTTCGGATCAACGAACCTTTGGAATAACGCTACAAATGTTCGGATTAACGAACCCTTTTTCATTTTCGGACTAACGAACCTCTAGGTATAGGGAATTGTGTGTTTCTGATAAATGAACCTTCGGAAAAACGAACTAATAACGGACCTTCGGAATAACGAACAGCACCCGTGTGTGTGTATGTGTGTGGGTGTGTGTATGTATGTGGGTTGGCGAATGTGGGTGTGGGATGATTTAGGTTTTGGTTAATTGGGGGTTGGTGGGTTGGGGATTTGATTTGAAGAAGGCTAGTTATAAATGGTATGACAGATTTTGGTATGATTTAATATTTAGGATAGATGTAGATTTGTTTCGGTTGGCGGGGAGTAGGTCGGGTTTTTTTTATGACTGATTTCATTCTAGATTTGTAGAGTTTATTTGTGAGTTTTTTTTTATGTATATGCCCTTGTAAGTAAGAAGGTGTTACATAATCCAAACCAATATATTCAAGGGATATAGGTTTTATACATGTCAAAACTTTCTCGCGAAGAAATTGTTAGTAGGGTTGATTTATAATCGAGTTAATGAAGTGAGATTAATTGTAGTATAAACTGACAAACGGATTTGTTTGTGTTTCGAATTGCATTTGTAACGTTTTTATTCATGTTACACCCAGAATGGGTTGATTTATGAATGATTTGAATGAAATCAATTAATATCAAGGAAAAACCAAAAAAAAAAGTGTTGAGGTTGTTTATTTGCATTATGAGAATTTGTTTGAGTGTTTGTTGGTGTTTGTTTACAATGCGTATGTATTGGCGGTGTGCATATGACAAAGAATATTGATATGGAAGTTGTAGTTAAGACTGATGAAAGAATATGACTACTCAACAGTGAAAAAGTGAACAAAGACAGATAACATTTAGGGAGGGTACCTCCCTCGTATGCCTTTTCTCTCGGTCTCTCTCTCCTCGCCCGCCTCACCGCTGAAATTGACACACCCATACTATTTTAAAATCAACGCTGCTGTAAACTCTATAAATACGTGCTCATACACGTTGAAGGCATTTTCATTGCCACAGTAGTGCCTGCTGCTCAAAAAAGTTTGTTCTAACAAACATCAAAACACAAACACAAACAGACACACGTACGTATACAGGCACACGTATACACACAGACAAACAAACAACTGCCACTATACAACCACCACACATGCACAATTCCTACATTATTGTATTATTATACTCCAAACACACACACACACACACACACACACACACACACATACGCATAACTTACCAGTCATACCCACCCCACCAAAGCATAACACCGGAGCAACCACCCCGAGCCGGGGACGACAATCTTTGACGGGGCGACAATCTTTGTCGCAACATTTTTATTTTTTTTTTTGCCATCATAAATTGTCGCCGACTAGTTGTGTGGGGCAACACATACACACATTCGCTCTCTCTCTCTCTCTCTATTACATATCATTATTTTTTTTCATTATTATTATCATTATTATTATATTATATACTGTGTATATTTCATATATCATGGCAGGACACTAACTTCTTTTTCTCGTGACCCTGTGCCACCATACTAAAGTCGAGACCTGTATATTAGGCCAAGTAAAAAAAGAAACCAGTTTCTCGTCCTCGCGCGCATCGATTTTGGCCGCCGCATCGATTTTTTTACTATTTACTATTTTCAAAATGGCGCCGAAAATACCAAGAAATTCATAATTCTCGTCCCAGCCCGCTCTCCGCCCGCATCGATTTTCAGTTGCCGCATCGACTTTTTTGATATTTACTATATTTTCGGCCGCCGAAAACACAAAATCGACAATTCACCTACCAATCGTGATGTGTACAACGCGTCCTCTATCTTAGCTGGAGTACAGCTGTAGCTCCTGCTTCCGTAGTGCGTATGTAATAACGCATGCATTTCACACTGCGAGCTCGGCAAGAAGGAATGACCCACAAAGCAGTCGAACTGTAGTTGGATGGGCGCGCGGGCGCGCTGGGCTGTTACAGCGCACTCGGTACGTCGTGAACGCGATAGCGGCAACATCTTTTGCGAACGTTCGCTGATACTGGTATTCCACTTATATTTCGTGCATTGTTCGTATTTTTCCCCGTTTCTCATATTCTAAAGGGATAAATTGTACTGTACAAATGCTTGTGAGGATTGTATCGAGTTTACATTTTCATGTCATTGTGACTATGTGCACGTGTGTGCAGTGTCGGAAGGTACGGTGCCAGTGCAGTGGCCGTGCCGGCCGCGATGCGTGTCTGTAGCTGGAGTACAGCTATAGCTTCCTTAGTGCGTATGTAATAACGCATGCATTTCACACTGCGAGCTCGGCAAGAAGGAATGACCCACAAAGCAGTCGAACTGTAGTTGGATGGGCGCGCGGGCGCGGGCGCGCTGGGCTGTTACAGCGCACTCGGTACGTCGTGAACGCGATAGCGGCAACATCTTTTGCGAACGTTCGCTGATACTGGTATTCCACTTATATTTCGTGCATTGTTCGTATTTTTCCCCGTTTCTCATATTCTAAAGGGATGAATTGTACTGTACAAATGCTTGTGAGGATTGTATCGAGTTTACATTTTCATGTCATTGTGACTATGTGCACGTGTGTGCAGTGTCGGAAGGTACGGTGCCAGTGCAGTGGCCGTGCCGGCCGCGATGCGTGTCTGTAGCTAGCTGCCAGGGTCCCCATCCCCCTGGTCTGTCAGCTGTCTGCACGCACGCATGAACACATTCGAATGTGTAGAGGCCCAAACACTGCTCTGTTAACGTTGCATCTGACGGCGATGTATTGTTCTATTTTGAAGAGAAACTGAATGCGCTTTTCCAGCAAATGTAGAATTATTAAATGGGTGTATCTACAAAATAAATAACTTTTCCACGGATTCTGGTTTGTCTCGTATTTCTGGGGGATACTTTTCTTTACGATGTAAATTCACGGACACGGCCGTGAGTCGTAATCACCTGTAGTGTGATACAATCATATTCATCATCCAGATGATGAGTGATTATCAAATGTCTTTTTAGAATATGAAGAAACATCTTTAAATGTTTAATGCTATAATGCCATATCAGTATCATTTTGACATCCATCTGCAATATTGTACCACAGCCAGTTTCCAGTTGAATGTGCTACAATTGTACTGTGAAGAGATGCAGATACAATATACCAGCTGTGTGGACACAAAAAGTCACAAACACAATGATAAAGCAGTGTTTTGAATATCATGGAATTTATTTCAGTCGTACATTTGTTGATAGAATGTTTGATACCTGTTTCAATTAATAGCACAATACATCAGAATTGCAAGTACACCGGTATCAGAAATGCCATTACAACACTAAATACCAGTATTAAGAAGGTCATTTTCCCTTGACATCTGTAGTGGAAAGAAAAAGCAAATGTATTTCTGCATTCATGAAGTTTCATTTCAAGTATGGTACATAGCGTATTACATGTATATCTATTTGTTTGAAAATGCACAGAGTGCAGGCAAGACATACACTTGGGACCTGGTCTCTCATAACACAGCTACCAGGGTGATATTTCATTTCATAAATTGGATATACAAAATAGTAAAGCCCTCTCTCGTTACCTTTCTCAGAATTACCGGACGAGAAACACATATTACTTTCATTTTGACAATCCTCGAAAAAATATTAAGATATCAAATAGTAAGGACCTCCCTCATCGCCTTGCTCAAAAAACCCGGACGAGAAACTACTTTCTTTTTTTACTTGGCCTTACAGATATTATAACAAGTGCAGTGTATATAATTATCATAATATGCATTGTGTGTGTGTGTGTGTGTGTATGTGCATGCCTTTAAAACATGTATTAAGACATGCAAGGAAACATACCCCTCGTTGACTGGTATGTGCTGGACGTACCTTAATGCGTGTTTTCAGAAGGATAAAGTCTCATCTGTCAAATCGATTACGTTTCAGTTAAGGAAGGAAACGCATCTTTCCCTGCGAGTCCACTTACAATGCAATCAAAAGACACACTTAATGTTTGCTAAGTAAACAGGAAGAAAAAAAAAATCTCTTTTATGATGTTATTATTGGAGTATGTTGCGCTGTGTAAATCATCGACATCGATATCTAAATTCTCTGCCGACTTTAATAACAGCGGCATGATATGGATTTCTGGATTTAAGACTATCTCCATATCAAACTACATTTTGAAAGAAAACACTCGCGTTGACATTGTTTTTTAAACATGTTACAGAGATAGAAACACTCACAAAGACTTATTGAAAGAAATAATTGATTAACCCTTTCTGTGCCAGTGTGTCAAATGTGAGCAAATTTCACACACAAACATATCAACAGAAAATAACCGTGACACGTTAAGAAAGACACATTGATAGGAACATAAAACGCATCATCGGATTCATGGTTTGCAACGTCATGAGTAAAAAAAAAAAAATGTAAACGTTGCAGATAAGATATACAGGATTCATTGTATACATACATATATATTTGTTTGTGTGTGTGTGTGTGTGTGTTTTCCACATAAAGTGAGAAACTATGAACTCTAAATGTGCACTGAAAAAAAAAACAGTCTCTCGGCAGTTGTAATTTTTTCCCCTACAACACCACCCGATCGAAAGTGGAAAGACACTTCATATCTATGATCTGAAACCAGGATGTACAGTTGACACTTATATCAACGTTAAACGTTGACAAGGACTTACACGATTGTCCTATTTCTAAGGTGGGTGTGGTGGAATGATTCAAATGCGAATGGCTGATTATCATTTCGCATGCCAAGAAATAGTTCCAGGGAAACACCACGGGGATCAAAACGCACAGCATTTCCTTCTGTAGAATCCATTTGTCCATCTCATTAATACTAAGTTCTGTTTGGTTGAATATACGAATGTTTCGCTAGAAGACGCATGCACATGCATGTCTACGTGCACTGATCTATTTCCAACCGAATGGCCGTCTGACAGACTGCTTGATATACACACTCACAATCGCGATAACGTCTTCAGAAATCCGTGTACTCTTCCAGCGATCTAAATATGCCTCTGTGGAAAAGGTTTCAATGAATAATATTCTAGCGAGACATCTGTTTCCCGTCAGGCATCGTGATCAACAACTTACTTTGAAACACCTGAAGACGATATCACGGCTGCTGTACTTTAAACATCCTCAATTAACATAATACTTACCATATCTTACATACGTTATTGTAATTGCAAACTCAATGATTGATTTTGTTTTCTCATGATGAACACTAGAGAAGAGAGCTCCTTCTCAAGAGACTCAATGTGTTGTCCGAAATTGTTCCTCCTGTTAACAAGCACTTGTTCATCTCTTTTTTCTTTTCTTTTTTTAAATTTCTCGTCTTAGGATTTGGCTGATGCTTGGCCTAATGACTGGTCAACGGATTGCATCCCTGCTTTGGCTATTCTTCGCCATTCGCTATTCGAGTAAGTAGGCCCTACATCATAAAGTACTACTTTGATTTTTTTTTTTTTTTGTATTCCTATTGTCACATACAGACGCTCTATCCATTTGTGACATTTTCACTCTGCAGCTAAATTTATTACATTTTATCCGAATAAGAAGCATTCCATTTTCATTTTTTTATCATTTCAAGAGATAAGATGAAAAAGAAATTAGATCGACTGTTTCAATATGCGTATACAGAAAAAAAAAATCTCACACTAAAGAACATTATGTCATGTAAGAATAGAAAATGGAGACATGACTAAATTTTGCAAATTGAAGCATTTTCTCTTATAGAGTGATGACTTTGGGGAAAAAAAATGACCAGTAAAACGAAAATATTACCTACAACAGTTTGGTCTGCTTTTTGTATTTTAAATTTAATTTTATTTACGCAGGCGGAGCTACTTTGTCACTGGACGTGCCAAGTCCTCTATCACCAAACCACGAAGTAACAGCTGTCTGTACTGCCCGGGATGTCTTGGGTTCTGACGATGTTGTCTGGTATCTGAATGGCGTTAAGATTACAGATGGCGTGCGAACACATAGTTCTGTGAATCGACTGTTTCAATATACGTATCCTTAGAGAGCACGAAGATAATATGAATAGATGCTCTCGAAATGCCAAAGGTACTCAAACACTTTAATGTACATGAACGCATTACGTCAGGCAGGGCAAAACGAATCGTCACCTTGACATGCTGGAGATATTTCAGAATAAACGTTACAATTTTGGTACCGTTTTCTGCCAACTTGTGCTCCAGCCTACTCTTGGAACTGTACCAAGGCATTCACTATGTCTTTCCGGCGTGTGACGTCACATGAGGAAGGGAAATCCCCATTCCTTGAGAAGATACTCACTGAGATGAAACAGAATGCATTCCGATTCCAGTGTAATAATTGGAACACTACCCTCCGCGATATCCTCGACCCCGCCCCTGCTAATAAGTGAAAGCAAATTGTGCAACTATTTCCAAAACGAGACTTATCAGATGACAAGATTTGACATCCTTTTTGCAATCACTTCCTTTAATTGTAAATTTAGAGACATAATACATTATTATCAAAAGAAATCATATTTCTGTATTTTGTTGTGAGTTTGCATGGGAACATACACGTATCATAATTTACAGTTTTAGTTAAATAAAGAACATCTTATAACAGAACTGTCTAGTGCTGGTTGAATAATCATGTCAATTTGTTATAAGTCCTATCAGTTACATGGAGTGCATGTTCCCATGTTAATAAGAATCATACGTGACACATTCAGAGTAGGTTGAAGACAACAAAATAATAAATAAAAGAATAAAGGAGAATAGAACTTAATCTGATTACAGCATCATCTAATATTGCCAATGTGCACTTAGAAATCTATCAAGATTTATCACAAGGTTATGATTACCACACAAAACCTTCAAGATTTATTATCATGAAATACATACCAATGAACACTTAAAAAAATCTAACATTCCATATCCACATGAAGCTTTCCTTGATATAAATGTCTCTCTATAGTGTTATTAAGGTGTAGCAAAATTGTAATTACGACATCACAGAATGGAATGCATTGTTTTCACCTTCAATCTTCGAATCTCCTTTCATGTTTCCACTTTACAATCACATTTCACTGTAGATATACCGTCCTTATGTTGTCGCCCTTCATCCCAATTTCTCCCTTCTATCCTATCTGTAGATTGTCCTCTTTCCTAAGCCATTGTATTCACATTTCTTGATGATCGGCACGATGCTGTACTTTTTTTCTTCTTCTCTGAAACAGTCCAGCTCTTCGCTACTGCATGGCATCAGTCATCTGAAAGAAAAGACAGAAATTAAGAACTTTCGATTAAAATCAAACATCATGATACAAGATACAACTTTCATTTTGAGAAAAAGAAATCAGCCAAATAAACTGTAGTTGTAATTATATTGCTCTATTTATATTAAACATAAAACAAAATGGTATACTGGATCAAAGAATGTCAAAAAAATACTGCTGTTCGTCTTTGATGCATATTCAAATTGTCTCGCCTTTTACATATTTTAATGATGCAAGATCTTATCTCTAGCACTTAGTAAGTCTCATGTAGAAATTGAATTATTATTCACATGAATAAATCTACATGTCCTTGTAAACAAGGCATTGCTTTGAAAAAGCTGAATATTACTAACTGCATTTGGGAAACAGTCTACGACAATCAAACTTGGTTATTATCAGAAACTTTAACATCTCAATTAGACCTAGACTCTACATTACCATTGCATTCACATCCGTTGATGATGTACACGACCTTGTACTTTTCCTTTTCTTCTCTGAGACAGTCCAGTTCTTCGCTACTACATGGCACCAGTCATCTGAAAGAAAAGAAAGAAATTAAGAACTTTTGATTAAAATCAAACATCATGGTACAAGATATAACTTTAATTTTGAGAAGAAAAAAAAATCAGCCAACAAAACTGAAGTTGAAATCATTTTGCCCTATTTATATTAAACATAAAACAAAATGGTAGGCCTATGCAGGATCAAAAAATGTAAAACAATGCTGCTGTTCGTTTTTTATGCATATTCAAATTGTCTCGTCATTTACACATTTTACTGATGCAATATATCATGTTTAGCACTTAGTAAGTCTTATTTAGAAATTGAATTATCATTCACATGAATATAAATCTACATGTACTTGTAAACAAGGCATTGCATTGAAATAGCTGAATATTACTACATGTACCTGCATTTGGGAAACAGTCTATGACAATCAAACCTGTTTCTTATCAGAGACTGCAACATCTTAATTAGACCTAAACTCTACATAATCATTCAGCTTTTAAAGGTATTAACCATTCACCTATAAAACACTGGCATTGTCATGTGCATCATATTTCTTTGATACTGCACATATTTTCATGAAGTCTGTGCAAGAATGCAAATAAAACACGTCTGCTGTTTGGTATTTATGGAAAAAAAAAATCACTAACCCGGAAGTCCTTGGCCTCAGGAATAACACGTGGCGAGTTAGTAGGAATTGACGTTGAAATAGAATAAGAATAGATCTACTAAATAGGCCTTTGCCTCATGAATGTCCGGTCTAATTATAGACTAAGTGAAGTCTAGACCTTTCACTTTTAAGTTACACAGAATCTATATTACTTAGATCTAGACTACATCTAGATCTAAACAACTAATACTATTAGATCTTGGCAACTTTTGTCTTTGTGACACGAAATTAACACGTCACGGATGATATTGCGGCGATATCCAACAGGATGACAGTACCACTATTACTGAATCTGTAAGTTGACATAGATAACTAACATCAACTTGTTAACGTACATTAGAGATGGCACCATATACAATAACCGGTGACACTGACAGATCTAACGACTACGTTTAGACTAACGTTAAAAAGTTAGACTCACCATCTCAGTAAGTCGGCCAAAGACAAAGTCAATACAGGGCTAAAGTCAGTGTTACTGTTATGTTAGGCCTAACAAACGTTAACGGTTACTCGGTTAGGTTAGGTTTACCAGGACTCAAGAGTCCTGGTTAAATCAGTCGAGGGACATTTCTTAGAAGTCCTTCGATTCCAAGACTAAAAAGGGTGACAGAACAAAGGGAAAAAAGGAAAGAAGAAAGGACAATAAGATTATGTATGGCTGCTGTGGAAATCAACAGCGCTACTGTATCACTATCAACCACGCGTAAATATGTAAACGCCATTTGGTTGGGCCGCATTCACAGGTTTTAGGGAAAAAAAGCCCCACCGCTGTCCTTCAAAGGTACTCCACTCGAACTAACGTTAGACATAATGTCACATATCTACACACAGTACGGTACTAGGGCTGAATTCACAAGTATACTAGTATAACACTGCACTGTACAGGAAAGCCACCTAACCTGTAGAGTACTCGTATAGTGTTTAGGTAGTATCACTAGACCACATACTGTCATAGACGACATCTACACCAACGCTGCACACTGGCACTGGTCCGACGGTCCCTGACCAGGAAAAATCACTGTTGGACACTGACCAGTAACTTTTTTCAGGAATGGACCAGTAAAAATTGGGGGGATCAGCCAAAACCTAATTCTAGGCCAGTAAGTTGAACAAAGCTCAAAGTAATGCAACCGCGACGGTTCGTAAAACCCGCATTGCTCTTCACCCTAGCAATTCGGGTTTCACGAACCGGCGTATCTTTACTGCGTCGGTTCGTAAAAACCCTTTTTCTCAATTTCTCGATATTTCAGGTACCGTCGTTTTTTTTCTTTCTTTGATAAAATTAAGAATAATTAATTTTGTGATCTAACATTTGGGGATTTGGTAGAGTTTTGAAAGCACTTTCATTTGGTACCAATACCTCGATTTTGAAAATTTTGACCAAAATCGAAATAGCGTCGGTTCGTGAAAACACCGACGATATATATATATATGTATATATAAATAAATAAATAAATAAATATATACATATATATATATATATATATATATATATATATATATTCATATATATATATATATATATATATATGTATATTCATATATATATATATATATATATATATATATGTATATATTTTATTGTGGATTGTTTTGAAACAATTTGTAGGCTGCCATCTTCAATTTCAAAATGGCCACGATAGCAAACTTTATTATCCATACCCCTAATGCAAAGAATGAGCATTGTAGAAGCTTTAAATTTGGTATAAAATGCATAGTTGTGATGACATTGACGATATTTAAAAAATGTAGAAGGAATTGGTTGAATACTATAAAAAGTTCTTTCTCCCTGTTTTCATGTAGATCCCTACACTTATATAACAAACATTTTGCCAAGGTTTATTGATACTTCCTTCATCCAAAATAAGAATAATTACATTGCTAGACAGATGAATAGATTCTATATCCCAAATTTTGAATACTCTGTTTAATGATACACTTTCAAATATGCGGGACCTGTTTTATGGAATGATTTGCTAAATTTCATAAAGTTGTCTAATAGATTTTTAATATTCAAAAGAAGTTACAAATTCTTTCTTGTTCATAAAGATAAAGTATAAGTCTTAAGCTTTATTCAGTGTATATGTATGCCGCTTTAAATACTCTTGCCTTATTAAATGTATTGTGTTCCTTCTGTAGTATAGTTTTCTTGTTTGTATTCCATTAATTTAACTATTCTAGCTGTAATACTTGGGGTCAGCCATAGGAAGATCAGCGGTCTATGTTGTTCCCCTCACAAACTGAAATTACTGTTTTAATGTTGTGTTTGTCTGGTGTGGAATTGTTTTAAGTTGAACATTTTCCTGTATTGTTCCAATGTTCCACTGTGTATGCATTGTTCCTGTATTCCTTGTTCCTGTATTCTTTGCATGCTTTTTATCAGGATGTGGAAATAAATGAAATGGACAAATATATACAACAAAATGGTCTTAAAATGGAAAAAAAAAATCAACGAGCTGCCAATAACTTCCAGCCTAGACGTGTATGCAACTCTCTGACCGATTATACATTTCGGACTCCTTATATTATTCGACATGCTCTGTGTTGAAGCTCCTGTGATAACATGGCATATCTGTCACTGCATGCACCATATATGTGACCTTGCATCACAAAACAAAAAAAAAACAAAAAACAAAAAACCAAAAAAAAACAAAACAAAAACAAAACAAAACAAAACAAAACAAAACAAAAAGTCGCCAGACATGGATTTTTAGTAAAGAACAGATTCTGAAAGAGTAGACTCTAAGCTTTAAAATGATGTATAAGTCAATTCAAATGTCCTCTCCTAACCTATCGAGATATTGGAAAGAATGGACACACTCTGGAAAGTGTGAACTGAGAAACCAGGTTCTGAAGTGCAGGATGTATTCAAACGCTTACTTTTTACCAAGTTACGCTAGCTGTGGGACGAGTTGAAAAAAATCACACAACAACAACAACAGGATGTTGACCACCGGAGCAACAACAATGAAGAGATTATCAGATCGAGCTGAAATTGAGCATGATTCGCTAGCACATTCTGCACATGATTTAAGCCAATGTTAAATGCAGTAGCATCATTTTTTTTCTAAAGTTTTTGCAGTTTAAAGTGAAGTGTATGGACAGGAATTTTGAGAAATGGGAAGAGGGTTCTATGAGAAACAACTAATCACACAATTCCACCAAAAAGTATTCGAGAAAAAAAAAATCCTGTTTGTTTTATGATCACAAACTTTGATAATATAGAAAAATATTTGCTCTTTCAGAAAATATGGAAAACTCAAGATTGGTTAGATTAACCAAATTTACCTATTTTCAGTGTTCACACAAAATCACTGTGTGCAGCAACGTTTTGTTCGTTTTGTGATGCACGGTTACATAATGGATATCTCCATAACCAAAAACAGGAAGACAATAGCAGTATAAAGACTTTTTTTAGATTGGATACATTTATTGTATGTCGCAGTCACAATAACAACCGTACCAAATTACTTTATATTCGAATGCACTCCGCGATGGAGGCTTCATTTCAGACATTGATCTAAGATCATCCAAGATATTTCGTGGATATTACCTGACGAATAATTTTATCATTTACCATTAGATGCAGTTTATTACATTGATAATATCATATGACAGGAGAGTAACATACAAACAGTATCTGTATTTTTGCTGAACTTAGATGTACACAACTAACTAAATCTATTTTGTAGCTGGAAATTGAAAACAGACTCTATCCTAGTGATGTCTGTATATGAGAAAACAAGATTACAGTGGAGTCATCCCACTAGACGGACACCCACGAGTCATACAGCCCACGAGTTTGACATTGAAAACAGGTCCGTGCGTCATACAGCTCACGAGTCATACAGCCTACAAGTTCCATACTAGGCAAATAGAGCCCATGAGTTCGACGCTAGGTAAAACCAGCACACGAGTTCGACAGATACAACACGGCGCGTAATGTGTCGGTCTCTTGAGCCTTGTTGGCTTAGTGTCGAACTCATAGGCTGTATGACTTGCAAGCTGTATGTCTCGTGGACTGTATGACTTGTGAGCTGTATGACTGGTTTGGCTGTATGACTTGTTGGTGCCGGTCTTGTGGCGTGCACCCATTACAGTAACATTATCGTATAAATGTATTGAACCGAAAATTACATGTTTAATTATGTTATTGATAAATATGATGAACAAGAGCGGGCCCAAAAGCGACCCTTGTGAACACAGTAATAGCTTCCACTGATGTTGATGAACAGAAAAATCTATATATTTGGCGATCAGTTACATAACTAGTGAACAATGGCAACAAGTTTCAGTTACAATTATAGCAGATAAGCTTTTTTTTTTTTTCTTTACAGAATGGAAGGAGCAATAGTATCAAACACTTTATGTAATTCTATAAAGACTGCGTGGTCTATAGCTGTCAGGAAATCATAAGTAACCTGCTTCAACCATTTGCAGTTCTTCACCTGATCCGTGCACGCTAAAATCACATATATTATACAATAATATACATAACGAACAAGCAAAACGAAAAAACTTAATATATTGATTGAAATAACAAAAATAAACAAATACAAAAAAGTAAAAAAAGCCAAATTTTTACCCTCTCCCCGTGCACTCATGACATAATTCTAAATAGCATCATAATATAATCTTTGTCAAACAAATATGCTTCATAAATTAACTCTACTTCTGTCTTATACCTAAACACTTATCTTAGATCCAGCAATGACTTATCTTTTTTATATACACAGGAAGTTGATTCCATCGTGTGATTCCCTTATTTGATAAACTCCGTTTCTTAAAATATGTACATGTACGTGGTCTTGGAAATTCGAAATTCTTACATATATTTATCAAATCTTCATAAAAAAAATTAAATACAAAATATTTCCTAAACTCACAAGGAATCATTTCGTGGACCATCTTATACATAAAATATAACACTACCTATCTCTCCGTAGTGAAAGAGTATCCATATTCAAACATTCATTTATAATATGTGACCCTGCACCACAAAACAAACACAAAGTCGCCAGACATGGATTTTTGTTAAGGACAGATTCTAAAAAGGCAGACTCTAAGCCTTAAAATGTTGTGTAACTCAATTCAAATAGATACTCTTAACCTATCTTAATATTGGAAAGAAAGCGCTCACTCTAGAATGTGTAAACTGAGAAAACAGGCTCTGAAGTACAGGGTCTATTTGTCTATTCAAGCGTTTAATCTTTATCACACCGTGCTAGCTGTGTCATGAATGGGACAAAAAAAAAACAGGATGTAAACCAATGGAGCAACAACAATGAAGGGATTATTATATTAAATTGAAATTGGGAAAACAACATTCCGTCCATGATTAATGCTAGCTTTCAAAGCAGTAGTGTTATCCTTTCAAAAGTTATCAGACTTCAAAGTGAAGAGTTTGCAAAGGGCTATGAAGAAATGAATTGGCCTCTAAGACATACCTGATCTCACTACTCTACAAAAAAGGTTGTAGAAAAACTACTGAAAATGCACTTTCCCATTCATTTTATGATCCCAAACTCAAGAATAATGTAGAAGAAGAATAGCTCTTTCAAAAAATATGGAAAACTCAAAAGTGACTTGGTTGACCCGTTTGACCTTTCTTGAGTCCTCATATGAAATAAAGGGGTGGGACTTTTTGTTCGTTTTTTAATGCACGGTCACATATATCGACTAGAAAATCTCCACTCAACATTGAGAACCACCTCTGTTTATCGAGTGAAAAACTAGGTTTATCGCGATAAACTTAGTTTTTCAGTCGATAAGCAGAATTTCTCGTGAAAAATTGAGTTTATCGACTGATAAACAAAGTTTTTCGGCGATAAACTAAGTTTATCGGAATTATTGGGCAAATAGCGCTAGTACGGTCGAAATTACCCGCAGGATTAGGACGTGGAGTTTGGCACGCAGTGACACGCACTAGCCGCAGACTTGCGACTACAGTACCTAGTAGTCACGACGGCATCCCACGTGAAACGTTAACGCAAACCAACACAAAGTGCACTTTGTCTGTCAAGCCTCAATGGGATGGGTAAATCCTCTATGAACCGGTCCTATGCACGACTACGAGCAGTGACAACACTATTCAAAGCTCAAAGCCCCCACTACTGACAAATCTTGAATAACTCTGATTATCGATAACCTAAGTTTTTCGGCGATAAACTTAGTTCTTCGCCGAATGTTTATCGGTCGATAAACAAAGTTTTTCGAGAGAAACTCTGCTTATCGACTGCAAAACATAATTTATCGCAATAAACTGAGTTTATCGCCGAAAAACTTAGTTTATCAGTCGATAAACAAAGTTTTTCGAGAGAAACTCCGCTTATCGACTGAAAAACTAAGTTTATCGCGATAAATCGATTTTTCACTCGATAAACTGAGTTTATCGATAAATTGAGTTTTTCGCTCGATAAACAGAGTTTTTCGATAAACCTAGTTTATCGCTTGATAAACGAAATTTTTCACTTGATAAACAGAGTTTATCGATAAACTATTTTTTTCGCTCGATAAACAGAGTTTTTCGATAAACTAAGTTTATCGAAAAACTAAGTTTAACGATAAACTCTGTTTATCAAGCGAAAAACTAAGTTTGTCGATAATCATGGTTATTTCAGCTTTGGCGAAATGGGGCGCTAGTACGGTCGAAATTAGCTGCATGATTAGGACGTGGAGTTTGGCACGCAGTGACACGCACTAGCCGCAGACTTGCGACTACAGTACCTAGTAATCACGACGGCATCCCACGTGAAACGTTAACGCAAACCAACACAAAGTGCACTTTAGGATTGCGGTAAATCCTCTATGAACTGGTCGTATGCACGACCACGAGCAGTGGCAACGCGCAGAGCTGTAAGGCTCTACTCTGGCAACACTATTCAAAGCTAAAAGCGCCCACTACTGACAAATATTGAATAACTCTGAGTATCGATAAACTAAGGACTGAGAAACATAGTTTATCGCAATAAACTGGGTTTATCGCCGAAAAAACGTATCAGTTTATCAGTCGATAAACAAAGTTTTTCAAGAGAATCTCCTATCGAGCGAAAAACTAAGTTTATCACCATAAATTTAGTTTTTCGCTTAGTGTATCAGTCGATAAAATAAGCTTTTCGCTTGATAAACAGAGTTTATCAAAAAACTTAGTTTGTCGCTCGATAAACAGAGTTTCTCTCTCTCGAAAAAAAAAAAAAAAATCGGCGATAAACTAAGTTTTTCCGATTTATTGGGAAAATGGCGCGCCATACACGCGTCTTCTGACCTCTCTCATTCAGTCACCGCAGCTCGCGATCACAATATTTGGGCATGATGCCTACACACACATACACACAGGCACACACAGTCAAGTGTCTCAATGGTAGCATTGTCCCACACGTTTATGGATATAGCACTGTAGCCTTGCATTGCATACACAAATTTCCTTCGTTCGGAGGTCTGGAGTTTACAAAATAACGTGCCATTAGGGGTTTAGGATCTTCCGAATTTAACATAGATATATTGTCTGCTGCCGCAGATTTCTTTTTAGTCAATCCCATAATTGTCTTCATTACATCACCTTAGGTTACTCAATTAAATTCAAATATATAAGTGCACGGGATTTCAAAAGAAATATTTCTGTATTAGGAATAGTAGACCGTAATTTATATCCTTTATTTGTAAAAGAAAAAATAAGAAAAAAAAATCATTGAACTGAGTAGCCAAAACTAAGCTCTTACTATCATCAGTAGTACCGTTGTTAACCGTCGTTTTTTTTTTTTTTTTTTATAAAAGGAGCGGTTAAGCACTAACCGCACGTTATCATCGGAAGAACATTTAAAAAACATTGGTAACTGTTTCAAGAGGTATATAGATTTTTGGTTTCTTTTTTGAAATCTGCATTGTTTTTTGTCACTGAGTTTTCAGATTTTGCGATACATATTCACAATATCTTCAGCATTGTAATTTAAGGCCGTTCGTTTCAGATCACCTACTTCATTAACTTTTTTAATGTTTGCGTTTATCCAAGGGACAGGTTGTTTCCGAACCTCTTTTTTCTTCTTTATCTGGGGCAAATTTTTCAATTGATCCCATCAGATATGTTTCCCAAAGTGCAATTGCTTCATCTATCGTTGTGGCTGCTAGTATTTTATGCCAATGATGATTAGAGAGGTTTCGATAACTTATACTCCGAGGATTTTGCACAGGAATAAAAGAAAAAAAAAACTAAATCAAATAACAAAGTGTGATTACTCAGTCAAACATAGATTACTCCATGAGTTTGTATTATGTCAATCACATTTGTCAGCATATGGTCTATTAAACTCCTAGTACTATGCGTGACTCGAGTGAACTGAGTGTTATTTATTTGCTGCCATGAAAATAATGTTTTCGTTTCTTCAAAATGTTTCAAAACGTTAGTTTGAAATTTCTTACGTATATCACAATTCTAATCACCAATCACAATAATATTTAATCTGAATGTATCGACAAACGTTTAAAAGAAAATCACGTTTATTCTTAATTTCGATTTGCTGTCAGGAGGGCGATACCAGGACATGAACAGAAAAGGGGTAAAAAGTTTTGGTTGGACTCTGATCAAAATACGTTCAAGCGAGTCAAGTACATCAAAATGTATCACTTTAAAAGGAAGTGAGCTACTGTACGAACCTAAATAGCGACACCTCCGCAATTACGATTCAGATATGTATGGATCTTATCGTGACGTTAAATGCATAATTTATTATTAAATTGTCACTTACAAAATTATACTAAAGTGTTACATTCAAGGTAGAAGTATGGATATCATTTTCATGTAAAATCATTTCATTTTCTTCGACATTGCGATATGGACTACGTATATTAAGGTGAGTACAATTAAGGTCACTTTTTTTAGTTGGTCATAATGTCGTAAAACATAAGAATTACTCAAGATAAGAAGTCGCTGGAGGTGGGATGCCCTCTCTTGTTTTGATTTTCGAACCATCGAGTATACAGTTACCAAAAAGTCAGTACTGAACAGATGCATTTTATACAACTCCAGTCGAAAAATTCATATTGAACATCATTATATTATTGTTCATTTCTTACCTCTACAAATGTTGCTTGCCATCACGCTGAGCAGTGAGTGCATTGCAATTCTGTATTGGTTGTTTCTAAATGCCTTTTTGCACAGTCATGTATCAAAGCAATGGATTACGTTCTGACTGAAATTCTAATAACTAAAAGAAAAAAATATCAAAAGAAAAAAAAAACGGTCTTAATCAACTCCTTGACAGCCCATCACGACCGCGTTGGTTGCGAAATAAGACCTTGAGAGGAATGAAAGGATGAGAATAATCTTTCGCCTCAGATTTCTCCACAGTTGAGGATGTGTCGACAGAGTAGCGCCTTTAATAGGTGATGACCTTATGTGAATCGTTGATGTCGTCAAAGAAGAGTTGCAGCACCAAACCAGATGTAATGAAGAACTGCCTTTTATCCTGGAGTTACTGATAGCAGTCAGCTTCTTTGCTACCAGGGGCAGTGCTTGATAGTATTGGCATATTACTAATACATGAAGTGTATTGAACCATGGCGCCAAGAGGCATAGGCCTACAATTTAATGTTTTTATTAATAACAAACCAACAATTGTAACCAAATCTTAGCTCTACATTTGACATACCTTAAGTTTAATTGTTATTATCTGAAATGCCAAGCGAATTTTGTCTGATATTATATTCTGTTTGATTCGACTGGTTATCTTTTAAGAAAAAAAAAATGGTTTCATGATTGGTTTTTTGATTGCGAAATTACGATTGCGAAATGAAGATATATACAATGGTTTGATTTCGGACGATTATTGAATTATGACCTGGCGGTTGCGAGATCACTGAGAATACGATTTTTGTTACCTTTGAAACAAGAGACATAAGTTTTAATGAAAAAATCGAATGTTTTTTTGAGTTAAAATTCCTCATTTTTAACAGAAAGAAGACAAAAGAAAGGATAATGAAGAATTTTCACAGAAACAAAATATTACAACTGATTGACAAATTGCCCTACATCGACGCAAATAAGCACTGAATTGATCAGTGTTTTATTAGTAGCCATGATAAAAAAAAAAAAATA
This sequence comes from Diadema setosum, assembly GCF_964275005.1. Lineage (NCBI taxonomy): Eukaryota > Metazoa > Echinodermata > Echinoidea > Diadematoida > Diadematidae > Diadema > Diadema setosum. Next base: position 11,569,152 of record NC_092687.1, on the reverse strand, counting down.
ATGGACGTACATACTCGAGCAGGATTCGAACCTACGACCTCCTGATCACCGGACAGGCGTCATCTCCACTAGACCACCGAGCTTTCGCCCGACAGCAAGTGTTGGTTCTAACCCTTAAGTATGCAGCAGGGTACAACAATTGAATGCCTTATCATTCATCTTACTCTTCTTATATTTACCTCGGGTTTTCATCATCATCACGAAATGCGATATGCTGCTAAACAAAATAAGTGTTTTCTTCTAATACGTAGTGATATTGTATCTTGGTGTATCAATTTTCATTTTCCACAGTTTACTTTCATAACATTACTCAAAGCATGCTTTGCCAATAGATTATCATCTAATCTCTAAGTTGTCAGAAGACCCCAACACGATAAAACGATCAAAATTACTCGACATGCTGCAGCAGCTGCTGCAGACCAGTGCCGAATAAAATTGAACTCACGAATTCAGTCGTCACATATGCATCTCTATCTTACGGCCTTCTGAGAAACTCTTTAAGTCCTCGAAATCTCAACCTTGTAATGTTTTTTTTTTTTTATTTCAATGAAAGTACTTTACCCTGTCCCAGCAACCTGATAACCAATTTTCAAAATTTCCCCATGCGCGTTGGACGACAATATTGCTTGGAGACTTGCTGCAGCTGTATGTGAATAGTGGAAAGCCAGCCAGTTCTTGCTCACCTGAAAATAAAGTGTACACATTAATTTTTATTCATTTTTTTTCAAAGACGTGTAGGCATATGGGCATTAACATAAAGCAAACTAAACAAGGAAAAGTAGAAATTACGCGGTGCGTAATATATGTCCCCACCGGAAGTAGCATTTTGTAGCAAAATGTAAGATACAGGTCACAAATCAAGGTCAAAGGTCAACATTCTGTGTAGAAAGTTTTGAAGTCCTCACCTGCTGCCATCACATAAAGCAAACGGAAGCGAAATCGGGTTAGAAATGGCGTAGGAGTAGCATTTTGTAGGCATTGTACAATATAGGTCAAAAATCAAGGTCAAAGGTCAAAGAAGTCAAAGGTCAAAATTCTGTGTAGAAGTTTTGAAGCCCTCACCTAGTGCCATCACATAAAGCAAACGGAATCGAAATCGGGTTGGAAATAGCGAAGGAGAAGCATTTTGTAGCAAAATGTACAATACAGGTAAAAAATCAAGGTCAAAGGTCAAAGAAGTCAAAGGTCAAAATTCTGTGTAGAACTTTTGAAGCCCGTACCTAGTGCCATCACATAAAGCAAACAGAATCGAAATCGGGTTAGAAATGGCGAAAGAGGAACATCATTTTGTAGCCAATGTCCAATAAAGTTAAAAAAAATTCAAGGTCAAAGGTCAAAGAAGTCGAAGGTCAAAGTTCTGTGTAGAAGTTTTGAAGCCCTCACCTAGTGCCATCACATAAAGCAAACGGAATCGAAATCGGGTTAGAAATGGCGAAGGAGTAGCAATTTGTAGCAAAATGTACAATAAAGTTAAAAAAAATCAAGGTCAAAGGTCAAAGAAGTCAAAGGTCAAAATTCTGTGTAGAAGTTTTGAACCCCTTACTAGTGCCATCACACAAAGCAAACGGAATCGAAATCGGGTTAGAAATGGCGAAGGAGTAGCATTTTGTAGCAAAATGTACATTATAGGTCAAAGGTCAAGGTCAAGGGTCACAACTGAAATTCTGTGTAGAAGTTTCAAAGCTCATACATAGTGCTATCATATAAAGCATACAGAATCAAAATTGGCTCATAAATGACAGAGAAGTAGCATATTGAAGATTTTGATCACACACGGACGCACACACGGACACACGGACGGACACACGGACGGACACACACACGGACACACACACGTACGGAGCCCGTTTCATAGTCCCCTGCTCGAACTCGTTCGGCGGGGATAACAAACAAGGAACTATCATTTAACCAACGGGAAAATTGGTGACTGAAATGCTGTTTGTACAGAACACATTTCTGCACATCACAAAACAGACAGAAAAATCCCACTCCTTGATATTATGTGAGGACTAAATGTGACCCGGCACCACAAAACAAAGGAAATGTCGCCAGACATGAAATTTTAGTTAAGGACAGATTCTAAAAGAGCAGACTCTAAGCTTTAAAAAAATGTATAACTCAATTCGAATGGACTCTCCTAACCTACTGTATCTAAACATTGGAAAGAAAGCGCACACTCTGGAAAAATGTGAACCGAGAAAGAGGCTCCGAAGTACAGGGTCTATCTGTTTATTCAAGCGCTTAATCTTTACCAAACCGTGCTAGCTGTGCGATGAATTGGACAAAAAAAAAAAAAAAAAGGATGTAAACCACCGGAGCAACATCAATGAAGGGATTATAAGATTTGATTTAATTTGAGCATGCTCTATTAACACATTCTGTCCTTGATTAATGCCAACTTTCAAAGCAGTAGCAATATCCCTTCAAAAGTTATCAGACTTGAAAATGAAGAGTGTGCAAAGGGTTATGAAGAAATGAAAAGGGGCTTCTAGGACATCACTACTTTACAAAAAAAAAGGGTTGTAAAAAAGCTACTAAAAGTGCACTTTCCCATTTATTTCATGATTCCAAACTTTTGAATAATGTAGAAGAAGAGCAGTTCTTTCAGATAATATGACAAACTAGATATTGACTGGGTTGACCCATTTCACCTTTTTAGAATCCTCACGTGAAATCAAGGGGTGCGACGTTTTGTTCGTGTTGTGATGCATGGTCACAAATTAAGGTGAAACGGGTCAACCCATTTAATCTTGAGTTTTTCATAACTTCTGAAAGAATTATTTGTCGTCTACAATGACACGTTTGTTGTTATTGTTTTTTTTTGGGTAAGGTATATTGTGAGCTCAGGTGCGTCTTAGAGGGCTCATTCCATTTCTTCAGGAAATCCTTGCACACTCGTCACTTAAAACACTAATTACTTTCGAAAGGATACTGCTACTGTTTTGACAATTTTGTTGAATAAATTATGCCTTATCTTAGCATAATCTGATATTCCCTCCATTGTTATTGTTTCGGTGGTTTACATCCTGATTTTTTTTTTTCAATTAATTCACAGCTAGCACGGCTCGCAAGAGATTAACCTCTTGAAAAGACCCTGCACTTCAGAGCCTCTTTTCTCAGCTAACACTTATCCACAGCGTGGGTTTTCTTTCGTACAATTAGATAGGTTCGGAGAGTTCGTTCAAATTGTGTAATATATTATTCTATACCTTGCAGTCTGCTACTTTCTGAATACGTCCATAACTAAATATCCATGTCTGGGGACATTTTGTTGGTTCTGCGATACAGGGTGATGTTTATATACAGTTATATATATATATATATATATATATATATATATATATATATATATATATATATATATAAACATGTTTTCACAAAGTTCTACATCAATAATTTCAAGTTCTGAGAAAAAGTGATTTCTTTATTATCATATTTAGGAAACTCAGACTGGAAAGATGCCCCCCCCCCTTTATACTGCTAAATGATAGAACACTAAAACCACTCTCTAAGAAAATCCAGGTTCATACATGTATTTTTCATGAATTAAACACGTTTATATTTTTTTAGATGTATTACCCTTTGAAGCGGAAAAATGGATGTAGTACCTTTTGAAACCGACGTTTCACATACCAGAGATGTATTTAGTTGGGTGTTATGACATGTTTTGCGTATTTACTTTTTCTATCAATGGTGTTGATAGGGATGGGATACGAGGTCAAGGGGGCCTAGGGAATTGATAATGCCCTGCCCTATTTAGCAGGAAGAATAACAAACCAATGTCCATGGCTAATGCCCCACTTCTCTCTTTATGACCAATGTTTTGAATGAATGATTGTCATTGGTCATACGTATTCAATCAATTTTTACATGCCTCAAATGTTCTGGATCCATCGGGCATGGGGGGGGGGGGAGGGATCCATAAACGGTTATAGATGGGGAGGGGTCACAATATCTCACCACGTGATTTTTCTTTTCTCTATTCTCCTTTTGTTTTACTCTCACAAGCTTTATATCATGATTTCTTTTGTTTTTCCATTTTGTAAAAATTCTTTGGTATTTTTTTTCCCTGTGAATTCTTCCTTCACGTGTCTCAAGAATACTGTATCCGATAGTTTTTTTTTTTTCTAGGTTTTTTTTTTTTTTTTGGGGGGGGGAATGGAACTTCGAAGCGAAAAGGTGGAAGAACAGCATATGAATGTGCTGTATTTTCTTAGTGCTATAATTAAATTAATTACATGAATTTCATTCTCTTATGTCCTTTATCAAGTAAGATAAATCTGAAAATTTGAGAGCTTATAAAATCAAGACCGTCGATGAGTAATATAACCACCTATGATAAACACAAATTGGTATTACCTTTGTGACATTGCATAAGTAAAAAAAGTCATTAACAAGAATGTATATATGAATGTAATGTTCAGAGCTTCATGCTTCGTACTTTCCAGTCCTGGTACTTCAAGTTACGCACGTATAGAAAAGCACACCATACCCACTTGTAAAGCACTGTTGGTAGGAATGTAAGAATTTCATGCCATTGTGTACTTATTAACTCTTAATGTGCCAGGCCCAAAACCCCTAACGTGCCAGAGGTTTTTACTTAACGCCACAATGCTTCGAAACTGGACTGACAGTGTAATTTAAAACTGCCATATCTTCGAAACTATCGACTGTTTTGAATTGAGTTCTACACAACAAATGTCAAGAAATGATTGTTTTTACGTGCCATGTAGTCAGTTTGCCGGAATATCTATCTGAACTTGAAATATTGCAGAAATGATTGACATCATCAACAAATTATCAGAATTTTTTGTGTAGTATGAAAAGAAAGAGTCAGTTGTGGTTTTTCTTCAATAGAACGCTCCCTTGACTCTGTGAGAAAGTTTCAGAGCTAGATCTCCCCTTTCAGATGATAGCACAATTGTCTTCTAGAATTGTATGATTCCAAAGATACAAGCGGTTTATTTTGTCTTAGCAATTTCTCTTTCTGCCACAGTAATTCATTCCCAAATTTGAGTCCTTTAATCCCAGATCCTGTATTTGAAACTAAAGTAATTGTCCCGGGTCCTGGAAAGTGTCTTTTGTCCACTTGAGAAGGAAGCACCCACTAATCCTTCTTTTGTCTACGCTGACTGCGGGCGGGCGTACTCTATTGAAATCAGCAGGCCTTTGTCAGCGAGGTATTTGTGCACGCGCAATTCCTTGGTAACGGCGGAGATAATCCGAGTACTGATTGAGTACAATACACGCTAGCGGTTGCTAGGGGCAGCTTGAAGGATGCACATAACTCGTGATCGAAAGCGAAGACGCTGCCGTGATCTGACTGATCAATAAAGTGCACACGCCTTCCGGATTTTATTTTTCTAAGGCCGTATCCAATCAAAACTGTTGATCCGATCAACCTATCGCCAGCCACTGTCCTTCCGATCACAACATTACTAAAATATTATAGCAAAGTTAATTCACGATGGTATACCACTTACGTGTTTATTGCTAATCCAGAGAAATCAAAGTAAAGTGGGTTTGGCTAGAAAACCTGCAGTTCAATCTCAGCACCACGAGGTCAGTCACTCGGAGCAGCACATCACGTGCTTGCAAGCCCAGCGCTGGTGTTTGAAGCCACGTGCGTGCAACTGAAAAAGCTCACTATTCATTTCATGATTCGGTAAAATAGCGCTACGTTGGGCGGATTGGGCGGAGCCCTCTCATTCTCGAAACGATCATCTCACTTTGAAATAGTAAAGTTCAATAGCGCTGTACTTGTGAACTATGTGGCCAGAGTTGTGAAGTAATTGAATCTTGCAAACGAATAGATTCAATAAGATTTGAAATGTTCAAAAGCCAGATCAGAACAGCGAAAATAACAACGAATTGTGACAAGACACTGAAACATGACACAAATGAACAGTGGAAAAAAAAGGCAGCTTGCACATATTATCATGATGAAGGGGCAAACAATGCAATTACATTCAACAAAATTGTTACGGTAAAGAATAACACTTAGAAAGATTCAAAAGCCCCCTGACAGTAGGCCTGATCTGCATAGCAAAATTGGTGACAAGAAGACAAAACTGTAGGTAGTGATATATTGAGCCTACACGTGCGTAATAGTCGGGTACCTAAAGGGGGGGGGGGGGGTCACCGTGCATCCCCCCAGGACTCCTCGAAACTTACATTTTCAGGATCCTCATGACATACCAAAACATAATCAAGATGTTAACAGGAACGAAAAGTGGCTGTTCTAGATGAAATTTAATGTATTCTATTATTGTTCATAATTTCTTATGTATTTCTTTGTTTTTCAACTTTTTCAACTTTTGTTTTTTCTCTTTTTTCTATTGGAAATTGTCACTAACCACTTTTCTACCATAATTAGCACAAAACTAATCAATGAAAGTGATTAATTGTAAAAATAATCAGGTTTTCATGACTTTCATGACAGAGCACCTTTTTTCCATAGGAAATGTACACAAAAGCACAAAATTGCGCCCGTTTTGGGACGACATTCCGTTAGAAAAATGGACGTGACTTCGCAAAATTATGCGGGGAAGTTGCAAATTTGGTCTCGAAAGACTTGAAAAAAACAAAGTCAAGTAAGTTTTGAGGAGTCCTGGGGGGGGGGGGGGGGTGCACGGTGACCCCCCCCCCCCCCCTTAGGTACCCTACTATGTAGGCCCTACATGTAAGCACATATATATTACACAATTACATAAGGACGGGGGGGGGGGGGATCCGCCGCCCCCCCCCCCCCTCGAAGTTTCGCGCTATAAATCTGTCGCGAGGCTTCTTGACTTTGGTCAAGTCTCGCACAACTTTTGCGGTACCCAAGTATAAACGACAATATGAAATCAAGTTTAACATTGCTGGTATGCAGCAATGTTTGCTGTCTTTGATTGTCTTCAGTCTCATTTGCTAATCACAATTAATTTTTTGGATATGACATTATTCAGCGGCACATTCCGTACTTTCTCATGGCGACGGAAATCTCTAGCGCCTGCCAATATAGGTTTCATACCGAGTTTCATAACCATCAGAATAATTTTGATCGTTCATGTAAATTATAACATCACTCTACTGCTGAAGTTCCTTCATCGGTTTATAATAGCCGATGGATGTTAGTTCCGTACTTGAATTCAAACCTATCATTTACCTTCATCGCGCTGTGACACAGTTTTCATGAAGCAGCATCATCGGACATTTCTTTCTTTTTTTTTTTTGGTGATCTCTAACACTGATTTACTCCAAGGAGAAACAGCGGCATCTGAGTTTGAAGTTTTCCAAATCTGCATGCTAACAAATAGTTTGATGTTACTTTGCATCCTCTCTCTCTTTCCCTCTCTCTCTCTCTCCCTCATCTTAAGTTCTACGTAACAATAATTTTGAAGGATTTACTTGAGTATGAACATTTTCTCTTCACCTGCGACTCGGGGAAAATAACATGTTTCTATGATAAGAGGTAGGAATAGAACGATAAGCAAAGCTCAACAAATAACATAAGTACGCAAATACTAGTATACTTTAATTCTGTGTCTCTCTGAGCGATGAGTGTATGGAAACATATCAAATTTTAGGTTTCGAGCTTCCTAAACAATTGCAATCAAAATCAAACACGAAAACACGTTTGCGAATTTGATATCGGCTGTCTACGAATTACTGATCGAATTCTGGTCTACTTTATAGAGTATGTATTGTAGGGATTGTGTCTGCATCATCGCTTGGCGATAAACGATACTTCTTCGATTTTTGACATCATGAAATGATAAATAATTATTGATCATTTTGCATGGTTGAGTAAACAATTTCTGTGATACACCAATCGAATGTCGATGGTTCTTTTTTGTTAGTTTTTTTTTTTTTTGCATAAAGAAGTAAAACATTTATTCTTGAGGTTCGCAACGATTCTGGTCGCTAATTCGAGAGTAGTCTAGCTTCTGGACTCTTTTTACTCGTAGCCGTGATTGTACGCGACAAGCCGTATGAGGGCGTGACAACCGAGGATTGCGATACGCCGAGAACTGCGATACCCGAGAAAAAAGAGTCCAGTAAAATACTTTCGCCGCGTCGAGCAGGGTCAAGAGTTCACGCTAGAGTGGTCATGAATATTCATGACTCGCAGTCAATCAGACAGTTTTACTAGTTAATGAGAATACCAGCTGATCGCACTCCCGCTGGTAGTGTGTGGTAGTGCTGCCCACCTCCATCCACTACACTACAGCATTGTCCACCAAAATAGGGGGTTTTGTTCTGAAGTTGAGCCCACTAACTTGTACTTCGATCGCCAGCTCATACTGCATTATGTAGGCCTACGTGCTTTCTTTATGCATGATGAGAGACAAGATGCCCATTCCATGATTTCATGAAGTCATCATATAAAAGTCTTTACATAAAATCAAGGAAATTCCAAAGATTCTCATAATTATGTAGCTATATTATGTATACAAGAGAAGTAAAGTCTGTGTGTCTTATGAGAGAGAAGTCTTTTCATGAAACGTAGCCTCCATCCAAATAGGGGAGCTGTATACCACGATTTCATAGTACGATGAAAACATGTTTCATTGGACATATAGGTTTATTGCAGATTACAGACTTTATTTTAGATTGATTCCTCCGAGAATAACAGAATGACATCCGTAAAAGGGTCAATCCCACTATATCCGCTAAAATATGTGATCTTCATATACATGACTTTTGATCAATATTCCAATAGATTTAAGGGATCCCGTGTCACATATTTTTGGTAAAGCAACTCTAGCAAAGATATTAAAAACCAGACCCCCCCCCCAAAAAAAAAAAAAAAAAGAAATAATAATAATACTATTATTATCATTACAAAATATCGAATGTAGGAACCAGATTCAAATAGTCGATCGTGCCAAAATAGATTTCTGTCTTTGAAAGCCTGATTGTAGATAGGAATAAAAAAATTGTCATGGTCAACAAAGGCAAGTGAAGTTCATTGGATTGCGCCTGCGGGTAGGATAACGAAGAGGTTCGTGTTTTTGTTATTATTTTTTTTTTATAAAGATCGAGTCAAATACAGACGGATTTTACTGACGAATTCCATAAGGTATTTTAAGATTCAACGAAACATACGTGATACCCTGCTATGAGATTCTCCTCAAGGATTATGACAGCCTTATATAGCTCAACTGCAAGGAACTACTCCCATATCTCACTATATAACACATTAAAGTAACTTTATTATCTCATTTCCATGGAAAAGCGCAGGTGGGAAACGTATACGTTACGAAAACTCACTCCCTGGCCAACATAACTCGCAGGATTCATCCAATTGTAAACTTATACAAACGCTCTGAGGGAATTTATTCATAGTAACAACTTTCATAGTCAAACTACTTCATCTAAACGTAAAAGCAACATTATTCCTTGCGTCCTTTTACCAAAACACTTGTGGATTATGCTGATAGTGCTATATTCGTGAGGAATATGGTGCTGGTTAAAAGCTATGTCTGTTATTCCGAAGGTTCGTTTATTCGAAAATAAAGTATTGCTCACTATTTTTTTTTTCTGACAATGAAATAATGTTCATTAGCCGAAACTTAAAAGAAGGGTTTGTAGTTATGTACTTGTAAATATTGTAGTACACTTAACCATCACAACAATACCCGCTGTTATGTTCACACGGCATGTGCTGATACGTGGCGATAACAATATGTCAATTCTTTTGATTTTATTAACTGAATGGATTTAAAAGTAACAGGAGGGTTACACACATCTATTTTCCCTGAAAAGGTGTTAGTGCTAACCTATAGCAGTAAAGCAAAACAAAGCAAAAGGAAACAAACTTGTAATGGTATACACTAAGCCGTGTTGATCGAAGGATGATAATACAACATGACATTGTAATGATGAGAAGGAGAATGCTTCACAGACGCAGGTACACAGTGACTCAAATTGTCTTATGACTTTGAAAGCGAACACTTCTTTTTAATGGGTGCTCACCAATGTGAATGCAGTACGAAATACAGGTCATTCTCAGTGATACACACACACAAAAGGGGGGGGGCAAAATTGAATAAGATACGACTAGCAAATTACCTCCCGCAAAACCATACTGTTGAAAAGACATGCATTTTACTTCTCTTTTTTAATGGGAGTGGACTTTCTCTTGTCTGTATGGTTAAAGATCACCTATTGGAAAGCAATACCCCGAAGTAAATAGTTTAGCAAATATTTACACATCACAGATGATATAACTTTCGAACCCAGCTATTAGTAAAATTGCATTTATATGCATTGAACATCTGTATAAAAATTGACGATGCGCAGTGTGGGTCACGACATATTGCAATTTGTCTTAACGGTAACGTACTTTTATGTTTCATTGGAAATACCAGATATTTCTCCTTTAACCATGCTGTTAATGAACATCTTTAATTATCGTCCAACAATGAAGGATTAAAAATCTATAGGGCAGCTAGATTGAGGAGTCCATGTTGATATCATGTGATATGTATTGTTCTGAGGAGTGAACCCCGGAGACTGTGGTATCAAAGTTTAAATGAATAATTAATGAATTTATTTTGCACTACGATATATTCATAAGCAAGTGTCTGATTTATATGCCCTGTTATATCAAGGAGGCTCTCTTGCCTTCTCGATGATTATAGTTTACCTCCTGATTGTTACATGGCATCATCATTATAATGCAAGGTGAATATCAGAATTGTATGATATCCGCTGCCCTCTGGGATTGGTAAATGCTGAATAATTCTGGAGTCAGAAATTTCTTATTTCTGGTTACAGTTTGTTTTTCTGAAGGTTTATTTTCAGGGTTTATTATTACGATGGTTCGGTAATCCAAAACGAAATAAGGTTCGTTTAAAATACTAAAGGATTGGTCTTCCGAATGTTCGTTTGTATAGCCCCTAAAAGAAAAATAAAGAAAAAAAAAGTTTGCAATACCGAAGGTTCGTTAATTTAAAACGATATTGGTTAGTAATTACGAATACGGTTTGTTAAAAGTATGCAATTTTTCCATTTGTGGATTTACGAACCTTGTTTCATTTGTTTGTTTGTTTGTTTGATGTTTGCTTGTGTTTGTTTGTTTGTTTGTTTTTTTTTTTGGGGGGGGGGAGAGCTATCAAACCTTCAAAATAATAAAGTTTCTCTTATTTTCAGATTAACGAACCTTCGGGAAAACAATGCCTATTCAATTTTTGGATACATAGCGTGTATAAGGTTTGCCACGTAAATTCTCCATCAAACATGTGATATCTTTATCTTCCTTTGGTAAATTAGGTCTGAAGAAAATACCAGCTTATTTTTTTTTAATCAAAACTGATAAAATACTATTCCTTGTGAAGCTCAACGCGGTAAACCTTTGTATGCTCGCGTAATCAAAGCGTGTTTTTGTATTCTAACCTGTTATATTTCATAACACATAAAGCTTTGATGGCTATTCATCGATGAAATCACTTATTACTAGTAATTTCATTGTCAGAGCCACACTCAGAAAGATTTGTGGATGTTTTTATTTGAAATTGCGTGGTATTTAGGCCCTATGCTGATAGTATTGTGGTTGTGTTGTGAATTATTGTTCTCCGGACATATATAGAAATCCAATTGTAAACCTACTTGATACGTTTATACTTGGCTAAAAAAGGGGGGATTCCAGAAGTTCAAGGCTTCATCTTATAGGATTGGCCCACAAGTACAACATACAGTCGACTGCAGTCGTAGTATACCCAGTCAATTTGCATATAATATCAATTTGATATTTAGAATCAGTGCCTCGATTTTCAAAGTGTTTATGGATTCACTCGGACACAGTGCAGCCGACTGAAATACCTCTTTCTTACAAAATCCTGTTGCACAAACAACATCGCAAAATTAAGAACATTTCTACCTATGATACGAGCAGTCATGGCTCCTGTTGGGCCCTATTTTTTGTACAAAGTTGAAAAAAAAAAAAACATTAGAGAGAAATCACTAGAGATAAACGATCGTAGATCGCCATTCGTTTTTAGCTCCATGGCCAAACTAAACACTTACACTGGGTAAGGTACATAATTATGCAATGCATGCATGCAGTACTCCATCCGCCCATGGTGAGACCAAGGACAGATCTGCAGGGTGTTGGGAGAAAGGTACTGAACTGTGTAATACCTAGAACAGTCGATGACTAGTCTAATCCAATTTCAGCAGTAAATTCAGCATTATGTGTTCGTATTAGGCCTACTATGAAGAAAAAGGTACTGTATCTTTTCTTCAGAAGAATTGAATACTCTGAAACCAATTTGTGACCTATATGGATCTATATGTCATTAATATAGATCACATACGAAATCAGATAGATGCGAATTCCATTTACTGAGACTGGCTAAACAGACTACTACCATACTCGGTGGGCGGGACCTGTCAGAGCGAATGATTTATCGCGTTCGGTCAAAGTCCGATCGGAACTGAAACTTTCTTCCCGGACCCTTTTTCGTTGGGCGCGCAGTCTCTCGATTATCGCAATCAGAAAATTTGCGCCCTCTCTTGGTCGCACCAAGGAAAAGGGGACGGAGCCCAGACTAATTCGAGAGTGGGTATAGTTGCTGTTCCCATAGCCAAGGTAGTTTGCACGCTATTTATAGCCGGAAAGCTACAGGAACCAAAATATCCTCCAAAATACGGCAGCACAATGACAAATTATACGGATACGGAGACATGCACAATGCCTGAAAACTAGTTTTCTTCAAAATGTATAGGGAAAAGAAGCAACATAATAAGAGAGAAGGCACGCCGAAAGAGGTACAGTATGAAGACCAGTTAAAGAGAAACCCTAAAAGACAACAAATGCAACGATGGACGCAAGCACAGAAACAAAAAGTAGTACATGGAAAACAATATAGTTTGACTGCTTTTCACGCGCACTTCGTCATATACAGAGAATCAGGCGCCATAATATGTACTTTCACATCCGTGGAGTAAAACCAATACAGCCAGTTTTCGCCAAAATCACAGAGAATACTTGGTAGGTTTATTTCCAGTCACTTTCGTAAGTTTGAGAAAAAGAAAAATTGCTTTAGGGGTCAAAACCAGTGTTGATTAGTATTTGTATTATTTGCATGTCGTCGCTCAAAACAACAGCTCTCTTCGCGCTTTGCGAACGCTGCCTAGAATTGTAAAACTGAACTAAGCAAATTAATGTTCATCTTTTACGCTCTATATTTTGTCTAAAATTCCGAAATACAGTGAACTACATTTCTGCTTTGCATTTCATTTCGATTCGTATTAGGAGAAGATAATAACGCCAAAACAAGCTGGGAACTACGTGTGGTACCAAGCGGCATAGTTTACAGGTCTACTTTGCGTTCACTTAACACGTGCATAGACAAGAACAAAAGCGTGTTCTTCTTTTGTATGCTAACGTGGGGACGATTAGTGAAGTTCACCAAAACAAAAGGATGAAAGACTTGACCAACGAACGAAAGCTTACCGCCTTTGAGGGACGAAATCAAAGCAAGCTTCCCGCCGGACGGCATCCAAGCGGAAAAATACAAGTGGAACCGCATAGACAATACACGCAGATTGAATAGCATACACACGTGTGGTTTACCAATGAGACTTTTGATCTATACACATCTCACAGAGGGTGCGCTCGCTGTGGATTTTCCCGACGCGAAAAAAAAATACATCTCGCCGAAAAATCACGTATTTACTCAAAATTTTCAAATGTAAGCATACTCATATTTTTAGTTGAAACGATGGCTATGCTAGTTGGCTACCAGTACATATCATTGTCAGCTTTTTGGTGTAACAAATTATGGTACCACAAGAACTTGAATTATCAATGTTTTTCGCACTCTTCTTTATCACCGATCGGCGACCATGTCACGTCAGGACTAAGGTCGCCGTTCGGCGACCATGGGACGTTAAGAGTTAAAAGTAAAAGTTAGTACAAAGTAACTTTGCTTTCAGACTAGTTGTCACGCATTGGCTCTGAATCAGTTTCTATAAGACATAGTCCATATCTACAAAGTGTTTGTACTTAATTCTGGGGACAATTTATGGCTCAAACTCTACACCCTAGAAGTGACGCACAGTATCCGTAACTAACAATAAGTACATCACGTGGGCCTACATTAAAGTCGCGTAATTTCTCCAGTCTCTCTGCCGTCTCTGCTTGGCTCTTGTCTACTGCTTGTAATTCCTGGTCCATTTCTTGGGATGGTTTGTTTTGTCAATGAGTTCTCCTTCATCTCCTTCATGCTTCATAAAAATGTGATGAATTTTTCAAGATATTTGTCAGATTTGATGATCTGATTTGGTGATTTTAACAGAAAGCCAAAAGCCAAAAGCCAATTCTATTGTTTAATGATTAAGTCAGTAGACAAAGGTAGAGGGTCAAGTCAATGCTGCTCTCTGTTTGACCAGTTTCCCACTGATGTCATTGAAGTAAATGTAGTACCTCTTGAACCCAATTAAAATGGATATAGTTCCTTTTGAAACCGAAGCGATTTTTAAATGTGATTTTAAAACACTTTCTGGTTAGAAATTCAGCTTAGACGTCCAAAAAGAGTACATCAAGACCAAAAAGTGGATTTTGGTAGAAAATGGATGTAGTACCGTTTGCAACTGAGCTCTTCATATATCTGATCATCTTCCAATCTTTTTGATCTTTACCAATGTGATTTCCAAAAAATCTTCTCAATCTACGAAATATGTTAAACGAAAAAGAACGTTTGATTCAATTGATAAATTAAAAATGATTTGGCAGTAGAAACTTGGAAAGACGTTTTTGCATGTGAGGAAGTTAGTTCTGCCTATGAATGTGTTTTCTGAATGAATCTTTATATTATTTTGAAAAAGAATGTGCCTTTAAAAGATATAAATGCTGTTAGACAGAAAAACAAAAACACTCGAAGGATCACGCATGGTATTCTGAGGTTAATAAAGAGACGGATATGTTATACAAATTGCATATAAATAATATATTTGATTTAGATTGGTTTGATACATATTAGAGATATAAAAATAAATCGACAGAAATAATATGGGCATCTAGTAAATCATATTTTCATAATGGATTTATAAAAGTTAGAAATAATTGTAATCCTCTTCAAAAGTTATTATAGAAATCTTGAATAAAGGTTGTGTTAATAAGATTGATATGTTGTTTTTCGAAGAAATGTCATATGACGCACCATAAACAACTGCAAACAAATTTGATGAGTATTTTGCCGGAATTTGTCAAAATCAAGCCAAGAAAATAGATAGGAATGAAATTTATTTTCGGGATTTTTTTTTTTTTTTTTTTGATAGAAGTTTTGACAAAACGTTATTATTATATCCTGTGATAGGGAGATATTAAAAATCATTGAAAGATGATTTTGCCACTACTGATCATTATGAAATAAGCTCATACTTGTTGAAGAAAATAATACGATATATTTTGATACCACCGGCATATAGTTTCAACCTGTCATTATCTACAGGGGTATATCTACAGGCATTTAATAATTACCTCAACAATTACCTAAAGTGGTACCAATCCATATAAAAGATGATTCTTCAAATATATCCAAGTACCGCCCCATTTCTATTCTGCCTAAGATTTTAAAGATTCTTGAAAAATGTGTGTATAACATAGTTTATCATTTTATCACACACAATAATTTGCTTAATCCTGATCAGTATGGTTTCTGTAAAGCACATTCCACTGATGCTGTTGAAACTATACGACAGAGTATCGAACGCCTTGGCGGACCATAAGCACGTGATTGCCGTGTTTATTGACCTCTCACTAAGGTGTTCGATACTCTAGATCATGGTATCTTACTTTCCAAATTGCAGCATTATGGTGTTCGGGGGTTTCTTAGTTACTTACGAAATAGACATCAATATACTGTTCACCAGTGGCGTATCGGGGGGGGGGGGGGGGGTTGTTTGCAAGGGGGGTAGAAGAAGAAGGAGAAAAAAAAAAAACTCCCGCAGACGGGGGGATGGAGAACTAGGGGGGGGGGGAGAAAACCAAGTCAACCAAGATTAAAAACAAAACATGATGATGACGCGGACAATATGACAATGTTTATTGTGTTCACATTATGAATTGCATGTTTTGTAACCTGAAATAAAAAAAAAAAAAATCGGCTTGCTCGCTACGCTCGCTAATCTTATAGCGAGCGCAATTTTATATTTATATGAAAATGTATCAAAGAAAATGAAGATAAGAACAAAACGTGATGATGACGCGGACAAAATTATAATGTCTATTGTGTTTCACACATGTCATTCTATATTTAGCAGCCAAAATATTACACGGAGCAGCAACTGCAATTTCTTTCGTTCGGAAGCGATCGCCGATTGGATGAAAAGAGGGCACCAACGGTTTTGAACATAAGGGGGGGGGGCGCAAAAAAACCAAATCAAACAAGATAAGAACAAAAATGACCCCCCCCCCAAAAAAAAAAAAAAAAAATGACTCGGAAATATACGAATTTTGGCTCACTCACGCGTACTACTTTATAGTATCTTTTCCAAGTGCTCAGTTTGTTGTAACAATTGGTCATCAAAAAATGACAAGAATTCCATGTTTTGTAACCATTGGTAACCTTAAATACAATAATTTTCGGCCCACTCGCTGCGCTCGCAGGCCAAAATTTATCCAAACAAAAAGAGAGAAAAACGTAAGATCCAAACGTGATGATGACACGGAAATATACAAATTTCGGCTCACTCGCACGTACCAATTTATATTTTTTGTTTATGTCCTCAATCTTGATTAGAATTGTAAGATCTGATAAGCAAAAAATGTCAAGAATTCCATGTTTTCTAAGCTGAAATACAGAAACTTTCTGCTCGCTCACTGCGCTCGGTCACCATAATCTATTAAAATCTATTACATTTAAATCGCCCTCAAAAGACCCCTATTAAGTGCTTGATAAAACATAATTATGATGTGGACCTTTTTTATGTCCCTACCGGGATGGGGTTGGGGTAGAACGCTTTTTCAGAAATTAGGGGCCCACTTTTCGCGCTTTCCCCGGGCGCAGTTTTCTCTAGATACGCCACTGCTGTTCACGATTTTCTTTCATCTTTTTTGCTTCCGTTAACAAATGGCGTCCCCCAGGGATCCATTTTAGGCCCGCTTTTATTCCTAATATATGTAAATGATATGGTGAATGTGTAGATTCGGTCAATATCCGTGGGGTGTCAGAAACGACACTTGACGACGATAGTGATGTTCGCACGCGAGTGACAGGTAGAAAGGTGCTAAAACACCTAAGTTTCAGATAGGTGATAAGTTGCGTGTAAAGTCTACAGGAAAGAGTGGGCCTAGGTTCA
This sequence comes from Diadema setosum, assembly GCF_964275005.1. Classification (NCBI taxonomy): domain Eukaryota; kingdom Metazoa; phylum Echinodermata; class Echinoidea; order Diadematoida; family Diadematidae; genus Diadema; species Diadema setosum. The sequence continues at coordinate 11,551,857 of NC_092687.1, read as the reverse complement.
GTGCTCCACGTCAAATCGTAGCACAAAAGGGTCCCTACACGTCTCAGTTAGATGATAATCGCACTTGGAATGCATCAAAATTGGCCCTATTCAAAGGGAATGCTCATTCAGTATCTCAGCCACTGCCACAACAAGAAACAGTGACCAGACCAAAAACAAACAAAGAAAAACCTGTGTGGGGTGACTATGAGATACAAAAGTGAAAACAATTACAAAAAAAAAAAAAAAACACTGACTTGAAAATGCCTGCATTTGTATGCTCTTTTGTTTCTTTTCAAAGTGCTAACAAAATGAAAGTGTATGTTTTGCTACATGTACACAAAGCAGGTGTTATTTCCGGTGCAGATTCTTTTCAGATGAACAATTTCATTCATCATATTTGCACATGTATTTATTATAATAACCGAAATTTATTTATTCATATCTATATATATATATATATATATATGATTTTATTTACATGTTTATTATAATAACCCAACAGGTATATTATACCTGTGTTATTAAAGTCTTCATGAGGAGCAGTTTAAACAATACGTTTAGTACATGTATTTGGGTTGGTCATTTAAAAGAAAAACATATTAAAAAGGAAACTATTTGAACTTTTTAAAATGTTTCATACTCATACTTCATTCAACCCAAATTTGGATATTGTATTTTGTCAAAATAATGCCAGTTTATATTTAAGTTGAGTTGATTTCGTTGAAATGATTTATTTCAGCATGCAAGATTAAGGTAACATTCATTGGGATTACACCATTACAGCGTTGTTATTTATCCAGCTACACAGCTACATGTAATTGTACAGGAAAACCCAAAGAAATACAAGTGTACAAATTATGTTGGTATATAACAAGTTTAATTGACAGTTTATATATATCTAGGTGAAAAGTACAATAAGATACGCTTGATATTGTTGATAAAAAGACAGGAAAAAAACCCCACAGAAAATGTATTGGTTATAATCACAATACAGGTTCATGTTCAGTTACTATACGCAGTAAGATAATAGTTTTATTGCATCGTAGTCAAGTACATGTATACGTTAAATTCTTATGCAGATTCCCTTCGATGGTACACTTTACTGCACCATGTATGTTCAGTACAACTGTTGGTATAGACCGATTCAAGCGACTGTTCATGGAAGTGCACCCTCTTACGGCGACGCCATAACTGGGGGCCATCCAGGCCTGGTCGGCATGCGCCTTGCGTGCGTGGCAAGGGTGCCAGCGGCAGCCAGCGCTTTTACCACCCGGCGCCAGCTGGCCAGCTAGCTATCTCTGGCGCTGGCAGCGATCGACGCATCTGGATTTGTGACAACTAGAGTCTACTCTTTTTTTTTTCCTGCTAGCTAATGAAAAAAATAATATAGTAAACAACTTATACCGACTATGAGCGAATGGGTAGATGACATACGGCTGTAGTCAAAACCTGAATTTCAAGGTAAATATCGGTACGATCAGTGAGTGTTTGTAGACACTAGGGCCTATTTCTTTTGCGATGACTTGGGTACTCGCGTGTAAGCTCCACATTCAAATTTGTGTAAGAAAATAAAAACCGCGGGGGAGAACTATGGCTAGGCGCAGGTAGACGTCTTGCTAGTAAGTGTAGACTGTTGAGAAGTTAACTGATATAATTGAATACAAATAATGAATAAGAATCTGGAGCTAGATATGGCGCTATAATTATTGCAACCTATCAGTTATCTTAAATCTTATGCCTTTGCCTTACTTACTCGGGAGTCTCGGGCCAGCGGGGCAGAATCTGTCTAACGTTATATCTTGTCTAGAATTCTAGGCAAGAGTCCAGACTAGATCTAGACCTATTGACTTCTAGAACCATACATCCTATCATTTTCGGTTGTCGATAACTTCAGGCAAGCTTAACTAAGTAAACAAAACGGAATACAAATCTAGGCGTTTCTGAGCCGTATATACTTAATTTACGTCACCTGGTGTCAACAACCAAAACTTCTACTGTTCAGAGTTCCAGGCCAAAATTTAATAATATGGTCAATGTAGTCCTGAACATTGAAGAAGTAAAAACAATATAAGAATTTAACGCATTTAGAAACATTTATTTAGCTGTCGTGTAGGCTGTTTAAAAAAAAAAAAATGTTTGTCATAATGATGTAGTATAGCCAGGAAGTGTATTCTAACTTCTGCAAGTAACGTTAGTGCACCAAGCATTAAAAAAGAAAATCAGTGAATATTATCAAAATCTTTGATCTGATCTTGTCTTCTAAAATGAACAACATATTTTACGAATACGCAGTGATAGCCTAATTGAATACAGAATCTAGGTGGCATAGTTTGTTTCGAAAACTACTGCCCAGTCGACTGGTGCGTGCTAGCGGGGTGGGCTATGCATCTTGGTCAAATGCTGGAGACAAAACGAATGATCAATGAATTACATTATGTCACTTAGAGGGGATGACTATGGACTGATCAGTGGGAATCAGGGGGAATGCTGGAGGATGATTGTTCCAATCCTTGTGGGATTCATTTCAGAGTACGTTATAATCTATCGTTGTGTGAAAATTATTTGCTTCAGAGTGGTCTCATATTCAAGTAATGTGCAGTTTAAGGCCCCGTCACTGTACATGTATGCTAACTTGAAACATTAAACTGCACATTACTTGAATATGAGACCATTCTGAAATAAATAATGTTCACACAACAACAGATTTATAATGTATTCTTAAATGAATCCCACAAAGATTGGAACAATCATCCTCCAGCATTCCCACTTATTCCCACTGATCTGTAACTAGCCGTCCCCTTTAAAGCACTAACTCTGATGTCGAAATCAATTAAAATGACAAAACTTACCTGAAATCTGAAGGGAATGTTTCTCTGATGAATTGTTCACCAAAACGCCAATGTTCATGTCAAGTAAACCCTTTGCCTCGTTACCTGCAAGAGGGATGTTAACTACAAACTGTAATTATCCAAAAATTCACAGTCATGTGGTGGCTGATTACACTTTCTGCTATTTCTTCTTTTGTTTTGTTTTGTTTCATTTCTTTAATTTATTTTGATACACTTCCGTCAGTGGGTTGTCCTTTAACAGGTCCATGCGGATATACATGTATGTATATATATATATATATATATATATATATGAAGAGTTTGTTTGCAAAAACCAATAAGTCCATATTTGCCAAATGGAGATATTTGCGATTAAAGTTCGAGAAAAATAAAGAGAATGATAAAAAAAAAAATCTTTGCTTCTTTTGACCATAACTTCAAAAATGGACTTATCGGTATTTTGCAAACTAACTCTTCGTATATGGGTGAGAATTTTGAACGATGTACAATTGCCAATTTTCGTACCTTATGACATTCTTTCCCTTAGAACACGCCAGGATAATCAACGAAACCAGATTTTTTTATGTCATCTCAAAGATTGGTAAATTTCCTTTCAGGAAATATATGGTTTGTTTGACTTTTGCCTGATATTTTTTCATTTCACAAGGACTTAAAGCGTAAAAATATGGTAAAAACGCTATTTTCACAATAATTTTTGTTTTTTCAAACTAATGATGTGCATTTTTAATGGTACGTGGCATCTAATATCTGACCATGTTCTGGATTTGACATATCATGGGTATGTACCACAAAATTATAAGAACTTTATGAGCACGTATAAAATTACAGAGAACAATTAAAATATCAAAGTCCTAAACAGACGAACGTCCGTGATGCTTTTATTTCTATCGCTGCTGCAAATTCTACTTTGTTGTCCCAACTGTAACGTATACGAAAATTTGGTGTTCCACCTAATGACCATATCCTGCAAAAATTGCACGTCTGCTGGCTGTACATGGGACGTAATATTCTTTTATGCAAAATTATACTCAGTTTTCGTCACGGACGTGCTTCCGCTATTTTCTAATAAAGATCGTAGCCCATGAAACGTTATTGGCGATATTGTTCTGAGTCGTAATCAACTAAGATCTAGCAACACGATAATATGCTTGTTTTGAGTTTCTGTCCATACTTTGTCAGATAGGAACGGAAATTATATTTTTAGACGAACCTCCGAGAAAAAAAGAACGTCCGTGATGATTAAGACGTTTTCGAGTGGGACACCATCTTGCTTTGATGGCGAAGGTGCATTTTACCTTTGGCTCTCTAGGCGAGGAGCTACATGCCATTTTTGGAGCGGACTGAGGTTCGTCCGCAGTTTTTGGACCATGCAATTCACCAAAAACCAAGCAAATAATTAATATTTTCTCTGAAAATTCACCTCCTGATCCCCCTCTGAGCAATACATATGTTGTAAGGATGTCAAATTTCTTATAATTTGCATTGAAAATACCTTTTCAAAATTTTGAAAGAGTTAGGAAGGCTAGGTACTCTCTGCCGATTAGTTATCCGTCCTGGAACATGACCCTAGTAGAAGAACGAACGTCCGTGATAATTCCAGAGAACGTCCGTAACGTATGCAATCCCTCCGATAGGGATAACTTGTCCCGAAAGTATCCTGTATTCTTTAAAACTTTTGGCTCGAATAGCGACAAATAAAGTTTTACAAAGTAGAAAATGAGTTTAGAGCAGTAGTTTCGGAATTTTTAAGGCGTTATGTGATCATGATGAACAAACAATTGAAAATTTACTCACAATTTCACGCTTGTTTTCCCTCTAATTATACAAAAAACAGCTAAACACTTAAAACAAAGTTAGAGGAAAATGGAATGTTGCGTAATCTGTAATTTCTGTGCGTTTAAATTTCTTTCTAATGAGGTTCTGGAGACAATTTGTACTGTTACAGGTTCTGAAAGTTTCGCTCACGGACGTTCTGTCCGAGAAAGGAAATTTCTGACTATTACAAATATATCACTGCACATAAGATTAACGTTAGTTGAAAATATTACCAAATCACTGAGCCGCTCATACCCGAAAGTGAATAGCGTTCAGCACTCAATTTACCTGTAATAACAAAATGAAAACGTTTTTTTCACGGATGTTCGTTGGTTGAATAAGTCAGTGGATTACATAGTAGGAGAAAGAGGATCAGTGCCACTTTTTAGTGACAGGTGCTCTAAGTGTTTATCTTTTGAGTATGGTAGCTGCCATCTCAAACAGAACACATCCAGTTTTGGTCTCCATAACGGACGTTCGCTGTAATTGTCATGATATTAAATGCCTTAATTCAATCTTATTTTTCTCTTCATGACGATTTTTCTCTCATTCCCTCAACAGCCTGAACATGCTGCGACCAAACAGAAAACAAAAACAAAACAAAACAAACCAAAACAAATCCGAAAAGTGCTACGCAATCACATTAAGGATAATGACGGAAGAAGTCTGCAATGAGCATGTGTTGAATAAAAAACGGAAAAGTTTCAAAAGGACGTGGAAGCAGTTGAATTAAAATGACTGAGAAACAGAGAAGGGATCGAGCTCTAACACACAAAGAAAAGAAATGCCAGTGCACTCCCGTTATACCAAATTCCTCTGGAGAAGTTTTTGGTTGTTTGTTTGTTTGTTTATGTTTTTTATTCATCGAAATGCCGTCACAAGCGAACAAAAATCATGCAGTATACAATTATTGTCTGATGAAAACACACAAATCCTCCGCTTATCATCACATTGTGTTGTTTTATACTCATCAATGAAAAGCAATATTCATTTGTAATTTTTTCAAAGATTTTTTTCTTCATTTCACATTTAAGAGACAGAGAGATCGTCAATTTGTTTGTGCTTTTGTGCTTACTTTGAAAACACATGTTAAAAAAATTAATGATTAAGAATAGGTTTAAGGTTGCACTTTGATACGGTCGCTCTTCCAAAAATTCGTTACTCCGATGTCCAAAGGTTTGTTATTCCGAAATGAAAAAAAAAATGTAGTTAATTCAGAGGGTTTGTTATTACAAATGTTCTTCGAAAAATAGATATTAAGGATCATTATTTTTAGGTCCGTTCTTCTAAAAGTGGAATGGGCCTGATATTCGTTTAGGTGAAAACGGTTATCATGAGGTTTTGAAATTGGAGGATTTTAGTTGTTAACTTGTTTCTCCACATTTGGATAAGCGAACATAATTTTTCATGTTCCAATTGATAAACCTTTCGGTTAACCTTCGGAGATTGCTATCATTTACCGAATAAAAAAAGCTTCATAATTATACGAACTCTATCAATTTTCGTATTGACAAACTGTATGAATAACGAGCCTCCGAAATGACGCGCTACAAATGGTTTGTTATAACAAACCATATTGTATAATATCGAAGTCACAAACATCCATCCAAGTTATATGGACTTATTGTGTCTTGTTATGACGAAACTTCGCAGTATCGAACCTACTATCATTTCTGACTAAAATAATAACACAAATTCTCCTCGGTAACAGTGTGTAACACATGGAGCAAACACAGAGGGATTTCTTCCCAACGTATTCGTTTGCCCTCCCCAGCTAAACTTCGTATTTCTATAACGGAGCACATTTCTGTTGTTTTTCCAGATTAATTCTTTGTCATAATTTCAGCTGTGACCATGTTCGTTATATAAAAAGCAAATTTTGCATTGTAGACTTTATATAACAAGTTTAGGACCTGAATATTTACTTCATGATAACGAAATTTTGATAACCTTTGGACATCGGAGTAACGAATCTTAGGAAGAGCAAACGTATTAAAGTGCAACCTTAAACCTATTCTTAATCATTACATTTTTTAACATGTGTTTTCAAAGTAAGCACAAAAGCACAAAGAAATTGACGATCTCTCTGTCTCTTAAATGTAAAATGAAAAAAAAAATGGAAAGAATTACAAATGAACATTGCTTTTCATTGCTGAGTATAAGACAACACCATGTGATGATAAGCGGAGGATTTGTTTGTTTTCATCAGACAATAATTGTATACTGCATTATTTTTGTTCGCTTGTGACGGCATTTCGATGAATAAAAAACATAAACAAACAAACAAAAACTTCTCCAGAGGAATTTGGTACAACGGGAAGACACTGGCAATTATTTTCTCCGTGTGTTGGAGCTCGATCCCTTCTCTGTTTCTCAGTCATTTTTATTTAACTGCTTCCATGTACTTTTGAAACTTTTCCATTTTTTATTTAACACATGCCCATTACAGACTTCTTCCGTCATTATAGTGCATGTGATTACGTAGCACTTTTCGGATTTGTTATGTTTTTTTTTGTTTTGTTTCTGTTTTCTGTTTGTTCGCAGCATGTGCAGGCTATTGAGGGAATGAGAGAAAAATCGTCGTGAAGAGAAAAATAAGATTGAATTAAGGCATTTAATATCATGACAATTACAGCGAACGTCCGTTATGGAGGCCAAAACTGGATGTGTTCTGGCAGCTACCATACTCAAAAGATAAACACTTGGCGCACTTGTCACTAAAAAGTGGCACTGATCCTCTTTCTCCTACTATGTAATCCATTGACTTATTCTACCAACGAACATCCGTGACCAAAACGTTTTCCTTTTGTTATTACAAGTAAATTGAGTGCTGAACATTATTCACTTTTGGGTATGAGCGGCTCGGTGATTTGGTAATATTTTCTACTAACATTAACTTTATGTGAAGTGATATATTTGTAATTATCAGCAATTTCCTTTCTCGGACAGAACGTTCGTGAGCGAAACTTTCAGAACCTGTAACAGTAAAAATTGTTTCCAGATCCTCATTAGAAAGAAATTTAAATGCACAGAAATTACAGATTACGCAAAATTCCATTTTCCTACAACTTTGATTTCAATGTTTAGCTGTTTTTGTATAATTAGAGGGAAAACAAGCGTAAAGTTGTAAGTAAATTTTCAACTGTTTCTTCATCATGATCACATAACGCCTTAAAAATTTTGAAACTACTGCTCTAAACTCATTGTTTACTTTGTAAAACTTTATTTGTGACTATTGGAGCTAAAAGTTTTAAAGAATACAGGACACTTTCGGGACAAGTTATCCCTATCGAAGGGATTGCATACGTCACGGACGTTCGCTGGAATTGTCACGGACGTTCGTTCTACTGATAGGGTCATGTTCCCGGACGGATAACTAATCGGCAGAGAGTACCTAGCCTTCCTAACTCTTTCAAAAATTTGAAAAGGTATTGTCAATGCAAATTATAAGAAATTTGACATCCTTACAACATATATATTGCTCAGAAGGGGATCAGGAGGTGAATTTTCAGAGAAAATATTACTTATTTGCTTGGTTTTCGGTGAATTGCATGGTCCAAAAACTGCGGACAAACCTCAGTCCGCTCCAAAAATAACATACAGCTCCTCGGCTAGAGAGCCAAAGGTAAAATGCACCTTCGTCATCAAAGCAAGATGGTGTCCCACTCGAAAACTTTTTAATTATCACGGACGTTCTTTTTTTTCTCGGAGGTTCGTCTAAAAATATAATTTCGGTTCCTATTTGACAAAGGATGGACAGAAACTCAAAACAAACATATTACCGTGTGGCTAGTTGATTACGACTCAGAACAGTATCACCAATAGCGTTTAATGGGATACGATCTTTATTAGAAAATAGCGGAAGCACGTCCGTGACGAAAACTGTGTATAATTTTGTATAAAAGAATATTACGTCCCATGTACAGCCAGCAGATGTACAATTTTTGCAGGATATGTTCATTAGGTGGAACACCAAATTTTCGTATACATTACAGTTGGGACAACAAAGTGAATTTGCAGCAGCGATAGAAATAAAAGCACAACGGACGTTCGTCTGTTTAGGACTTTGATATTTCAATTGTTCTCTGTGATTTTATACGTGCTCATAAAGTTCTTATAATTTTGTGGTTCATACCCATGCTATGTCAGATCCAGAACATGGTCAGATATTAGATGCCACGTACGCTTAAAAATGCACATCATTAGTTTGAAAAACAACAATTATTGTGAAAATAGCGTTTTTACCGTATTTTTACGCTTTAAGTCCTTGTCAAATGAGAAATATCAGGCAAAAGTCAACCAAACCATATATTTCCTGAAAGGAAATTTGAGATGACATGAAAAAATCTGGTTTCTTAGATCATCCTGGCGTGTTCTAATGGAAAGAATGTCATAAGTTGCGAAAATTGGCAATTGTACATCGTTCAAAATTCTCACCCATATATATATATATATACATATACAGTGTTACTTTAATCATACGCATTTACGATCACGGCTGCTTCACACATCAAAGGCATTATTAACCGTTTGCATAAAAAAACCCAACAACAACCCTGATTTTAGACGTTCGAAAATAGATCTCAAATGTAAGGAAAAACCCACTGACTGATCGAAGTGTATACTGTCTATAAATTTGAACTTGAACTTGAACTTGAAGGGATATAAATAACCAATAAAGCCATTTTAATCATTACAGTCAGTGTTAAATATTGTTGACTAAACAAAATGTGAACATTAATAACAAATGTATTGCTTGCCAGTCTAAAACGTAAACAGTCATGGTAAAAACAAAACAAATAGTGATATCCCCTTATATTCAGGCTTCATTGCAAAATTTTACATAGTAGGATGTTTTCTGATACAACTGACCAACACATATGTATTTAATGTCATAACTCGAATATTTTGAAAATCATTGCTCCCAAAGGTAAACAGTACCTTTAAGACAATCAAAGTGTAAATCAACGATATAAATACACAGTTATTCTACTTTACAATAATTAGAAATTAAGGAAAAGTAAATAACGGGGAGTAAATAAAAGTTAGCGAGAGTGAGGCAATCTCAGGGAGAGATGGAGAGAGAGAGCGAACAGACAGAGAAAGAAAGAAAAATACATGAGAAAGGAAGACAGAATAATCCTTTGAGTGCCTACCAATGCACCACTTTATGAAAGTTGCACGAAGTGAGTAGAGTTTAAGACCGTATTTGTGATTTGCTCATTGCGTCATAGGCTGCTTTTATCAACTTTCCCCAGTTTAAACGACTTTCGAAAGCCCTTTCGATAGCCCTTTCCAAAGCCCTTTCCATAGCCATTTCGAAAGCCCTTTCAATAGCTCTTTCGAAAGCCCTGTCCACTCCCTGTACTATTAATGTGCCGCTTGTTTTCTTTGGCTGCGTTTATCAACTTTCGATAGCCCTTTCCAGAGCCCTTTCCATAGCCTTTTCAAGAGCCCTTTCCAAAGCCCTGACTGCCTGTACTATTAATGTGCCGCTTGTTTTCTAAGAAGGGACGGCGAAAAGCAATTACCATCATCATGACATTTATCTTCCTTTGAGAGTGACGAGTCATGATACAATGCCACATGAACCAATTGTCTTCCTATCTGTGAGGCAGCTCCAGTTTAGCACATAATTCAAATATTTCTGAGTGGCGGCATGAGACATGGGATCAAAGGGAATGAGACTGTTGTTACTCTATTTCTCAAACCCTGTTGGTGAGAGAAACACCTCCTTGTTCCAAGCATATGCGTGCATTACACACAGCTGTAGGTATACACCTGTGTACACGTACTCGTGTGCACTTTACGTGGCGCGCGTCTTTTCAGAAACCGGAAACGCATGGTTGCGTAACCGCAGTAGGGCGACCTAAAGGGCTTTCAAAACAGCTTTGCGTTTATCAGCTTCGAAAGGCTTTTAGAAACAGGTTTCTGATAACCTGTTTAGGAAGCCTGTTTGGATCGTCACAAATTTGGGGCTTTCGAAAATGCTTTCCTAAAGGGATTTCAAAACAGCTTTGCGTTTATCAACTCGTGAAAATTCCTTGAAAACTGTTTGGATAACCTGTTTCTGCCAAGAAAGGAGGGTTGATGAACGCACCCTTTCGTAAAAGGCTTTCCTAAAGGGCTTTCAAAACAGCTTTGCGTTTATCAACTCGTAAAAATTCCTTGAAAACTGTTTGGATAACCTGTTTCTGCCGAGAAAAGGAGTTGATAAACACAGCCATAGACATGGTTATCAACAGGCTTAATGACTTCAATCCACATTTTCAAAAGTAATGATTTTGACATTTCAAATAGGGCGCATGATAACATCTCAGAAAGTGCAGATTTAGAGTACATTGTCGGATCCGAGGTAATTGGAGACAGAAACATGTTTTCAATAGACATTGAGAACATTATTTGGGACCAAACGTTTATATGTACTTAATTATATGGTATGTAAGGTATTTACCTCGTCTAATTTCTCGAGGAATAATGCTGTGTGTCAAAGTACAGAAGAAAATAGTTTTTTGCGTTTATGATAATAGAGGATGTTCTACTTTGAGGTATTTGGAGCCATTCTATATGATATGTCTCTTTTCCCTTCCATGCAACATGACAATTATCTGACTTATAAAATATTAATTGATTTGTGCGATCGATTCTTTTCTTCGAAAAAAAAAAAAAAAAAAGAACGATGGACGGCCTGAAGATTTTTACCATGGACGCGTTTATATGGTATTTTTTCGGGGTCATTCCTTGGGTTCGACACCCACGAGTCATGCGGACCACTGCGGAGTTCGACATAAAAAAGGAGTCATACAAATAATTGTATATATATATATATATATATATATATATATGACCGTGCACCTCAAAACGAACATAAAGTCGCGCACACTGATTTTGCGTGAGGACTGGAAATAAGTGAAATTGGTGAACCTAGCCGAACTTGACTTTTTCATATTTTCTGAAAGAGCGGGTCTTCTTTTATATTATCCTAAAATTTGGTATCATAAAACATTTTTGGTAGAATAGTGTGATTAGGTGTGTCTTTAGAATCCCTTTTTCATTTCGGAAAAACCTTGTCCACACTCTTCACTTTCAACTCATAACTTTTAAGAGGATAGTGCTACTGCTTTGAAAGTTGGAATTAATTATGGACAGAATGTGTTAATGAGGCATTCTTACTTTCATTTAATCTGATAATAACTTCATTGTTGTTACTCTGGTGGTTTACTTCCTGTTGTTTGTCCCATTCATCGCACAGCCAGCACGATTTGGTAAAGATTAAGCGCTTGAATAGACACTGTACTTAAGAGCCTCTTTTCTCAGTTCACACTTTTCCTGACTTTGTGCTTTCTTTCCAATATTTAGATAGGTTAGGAGAGCCCATTTGATTTGATTTATGCATCATTTTAAAGCTTAAAGTCTGCTCTTCCAGAATATGGTCTTAACTAAAAATTCATGTCTGGCGACTTTTTGTTTGTTTTGAGGTGTAGGGTCACATATACGCGTATATATATATATATATATATATATGACCCGCTACAACAAAATGATCCTAAAGTCGGGCTAGGTCGATTATTTGAAAATTGCACGATATAATCCCCTAATCTTTCTGCTTTAAATTGATTCATAACACATTTTATAAAAAAATATTCGGCTGCGGAGATATCGATGCTTAAAAGCGAGCATGTCTAGACGTCTGGAAAAGCACTGTTTCGAAAAAAGCGCCCTAAAAGTCTTCCTTTCGACGCAATCACGATCAAGGGACACGCAAGTCAGTTTTCACCTCGGGACAATAGAAGGTAAGCCCTAGCAACCCCCGAAGAGTTCATTCAAGCACATCAGCGTCGGCGGTCTCCTCACCAACCAATCAGTGACCAGGATGTGAGAAGCGGTTGAGCATAGCGCACCCCGACGGCACGTGCACCAGTCGACTGGGCAGTGTGCGAGCTTCACGCTTCGGCTAGCAGCAAGCAGCAAACTGACCAATGAGATCACTCTGGTCGTTGTTAGGGGCGGAACCTATCTGTGGCGCTCAATCCAAATTTTCGAACCAGTTTCTGCTTCGTTGAAACGCCAAAAAAAAAAAAACATGGCTCAGAAAAACGCTATTTTTTATCTTTCCTTTGATCATTTTGCTTCAAAATTTCGACAGATGATAGAAGACATGTAAGACTCCAACAATATATCAAAATCAGAAAATCGTAAGTTTTGACCAATTTTAATGATCTGACTTCAAACTCGATTTTCACGGCTTCGACAGTCCTCGACTTTAGGACCTTTATGTTGTAGCGGGTCACATATATATATATATATATATATATATATAATTATGTTATATATGACCGTGCACCACAAAACGAACAAAAAGTCGCACGCACTGAATTTATGTGAGGACTTAAAATAGGTAAAAAGGGTCAATTTGGTCAATCTTGAATTGTATATGAAGAGTTTATTTGCAAAAACCGATAAGTCCAGTTTTGCCAAATGGAGATATTTGTGATTAAAGGTCAAGAAAAATAAAGAGAATAAAAAGAAAAAATGTGCTTCTTTTGGCCATAACTTCAAAAATGTGCCTTTATATGTAGTGACCAATATATCATTTAAAAGATATTATTTTGCATTTTATGACAGAGACCGTACTTCAAAATCTTCAAAAATGGACTTATCGGTTTTTGCAAACAAACTCTTCATATATTTTCTAAAAAGCAGGTATTCTTCTACATTATGCTAAAGTTTTTTAGCAGTTAATCTTCAACATATTTTTTTTTTTTATAGAATAGTGTTATTAGGTGTGTCTTTAGAGTCTCCCTTTCATTTCTTTAAAAAAAAAACTGTACACACTCCTCACTTTCAACTCTAATAACTTTAGTAAGGATGATACTACTGCTTTGAAAGTTGGCATTTATTATGGGCAGAATGTGTCCATAGAACATGCCTAATTTCAGCTCAATCTGATAATCTCTTAATTGTGTTTTAACCTGTTGTTTTCAACCTGTTTTTTTTTTTTTTTTGCCTATTCATTGCACAGATTTCACGGCTTGGTGAAGATTGAACGCTTGAATAGACCCTGTGTTTCAGAGCCTCTTTTCTCAGTTCACACTCTTCTGCTTTGTTTCCAATATTAAGATATATATTTCCGGGCAAAATGCTTGTGTATTGGCAGATACTTTCGTTGACACACATGATCGACGTTTGTTGTTACATTACTTGTCTACACTTCACGACACGAACACTCTGTCCATAGATTCAAGGAGTCTTAGATGCAAGAAACCTCAAGAAGAAGTCCTAAATTCCAAATGCTGTATGGTTAGAATGTACGGAATGTGCAAGGAATGTGTAATTCATCACAGATTCAGGCTAAAGCGGAAATCTACTTGTTTTGGAATGTGCCCTGCTCGATACTTTATGAGGTAGAGTTATGCCAAAAATTATAATGTTTTGGGAGGAAGGCCGGAAAGAGGAGAAACCCTAGAAAGTGTCAACATGGAGGGGTGTGCTTGGCACGTGTAGAATTAGACCTCACGAGAATTCGCTGCGGAAGGCAAGTGGTTTTCATCTACAGCAAGGCAAGATTGTTCTGCATTGTTGTTTTCTGCTTATTCACATTCGTTACAATATCGTCACTGGAGCGAGAAGACCTGCAAACTATCTAGATCTACAAAACGTCAAATATTCAGGAGAGCAAAAAAAAAAAAAAAAAAAAAAAATGGCAGCGAAAGTACTGTATCCGATGGGATAGGCATGTCTTTTGACATTCCCTGGTGGCTTAATTTTTGGGGTAAGACATCGATGATTTGGACAGAAAATGACTTAACTGATTAACTGACCATTAATCTAAAAGAAAGTCACTTTCACCAAAATTGTAGATACAAGGTTTTATCACCCCAGAAACGATATGGTCCTAGAAGAAAGACAGGCAAGAGACTTTTTTAGCTCATCCGATCCGAAGGCTCGGGTCAAGGAGTTATACGGTCAAGTAGTTAAGGTGATAACCCTGCATTACTAAACCAGTCGCCAGATATGGATTTTTAGTGAAGGACAGAGGTTCTAAAAGAGCCGACTGTAAGCTTTGAAATGATGTATAACTCACTTCAAGTGGACTTCCCTAACCTTTAAATACTGGAAAGAAAGCACATACACTGGGAACGTGGAAACTGAGAAAAGGGGCTCTGAAGTACAGCGACCATACAAGCAGGTGCATTTGTGCATTTGCTGATAGGGATTCGATGCCGCCGTCTCGCTGAGCAATCTGAAGATTCATTTTGAACGTTAATATAATTTTGGCTATATCTTATTTGTCTATTAAATGAAATTAAATCCTACTTTTAGATAAAGCATATAAAGCAAAATTCAATTCTGAACAGAAATATCATTGTGCAAAAGTGTAAATCAGAGCTGTTTCATGTGAAAGTGTTTAAACTGTACCCTGGATAGCCGGTTTTATTTTATCACTTTTTCTCATGATTCTGACAAATCAAACAGATATGAATCGTCAAACAGAATTCTTTATCAATAGATATATTAGATTACTGCCGAGGCACGACTATTCAAATAATATTCGTTTTATTTCATATTTTTTTGGCGAAATTTCTATTCGTGTATCCCTGTGTCTCTAACATTCACCTAACCTATATCTTATTGGTTGGGATGTCGAAACGTAATTACCATAACAAAAACATATCTTCCTGTTTGTGGTTCATTCTTGCTAAGGTGCAGTATTGTGCCCGTAACTAATCGCAAAGAAAGACCTATATGGTGTTGATCGACACTTGAATACAATGTTGCATACCGTCCTGGTGCTACTATATACACGTATTTTAAGACATCATAAAACTTGATGTTCTCCCATGATTTCATAATCATTCATCGGAGCATTTTGCAAATTAAGTTGAGTCCTTGATAAAAGGGTCTGCAAACAAGCTAACAAAGTATACCTGACTGCTCGTCTGGTATTGACCAATCAAAATGGAATATGTCACAGCATTCCCTGCATGCTCACTGTGCGATGATGGAGTCAAACCCTACTACACGATAAAGATTTTCGTTGCGATTCGATCTCGGGACAGCAAAAAAAAAAAAAAAAAAAAAAAAATCAATATTTTTCAAGGCCCTCAAATCTGAAATTCTATTCACTCTGATGTGAAATATAAGAAAACGGTTCAAAGTTAAAAAAACAACAACTTTCAAGCATATTTTACTTGAAAGATATTCTGGAAATTGTCAATATCATTTTAGTATTTATTAGAGACTAGCAAGATAGGGTGTGTTTGTGAAAATGGCATCTTGTGTATTATTAATGTGCTGGTGTATGTTTTTGTCTGTGTATGCATATGTGTGTATGTGTGAGTGTGTGTCTGTGTGTGCCAACGTTTTCTCTGTATTTACGCTGTATTTACTTTTGCGGGGTTAGTTGTAAATAAGACCCATTGCCTTCTCACTCACAGCTTCACTTGATATAATAATAATAATGATAATTGCATTTATATGGCACTTCATACTGGTGGTTCCAAGCGCACTTGTGCTATTCATACAAAAACACTAGAAAACTTGAAAACACATTAACATTAACAAAACCAGCATGTTAACAGTAACAAAGGAAGAAGAAAAAAATATACATATGATGCAATGATGATACAATAATTAATTACTGTGCGCGCCTCCAGGAAAAAAAAAATACAACTGATTAAACAGATGAATTTTGAGAAGAATTTTAAATGATTCAACAGATGGGGCATTGTTATAGAGAGGGAGTTTATTCCAAAGAGTGGGGGCAATGAAAGAGAAGGCTTTGTCATCATAACGGGTTTTTGTACGTGGGCCATGAAGTAATTGGAGAGAGGAAGATGAACGGAGGGGTCTGGCAGAAGAGGAGGAGCGAAGAGAGACTAGGTTTTGAAGATATGTGGGTGCAAGATTACGTGTTATTTTGTACGTCAGAAGTAGGATATTTAAAGTAATACGGGAATGGATCGGTAGCCAATGGAGTGAGCGGAGAAGAGGAGATATATAATCATGTATCCTACTAAGGGATATATCTTTGGTTGTTTGTTTGCTTTGTTTGTTTGTTTGTCACATTGTCATCTTATGCTTGTCATACCATTGTCACATTTTATGTATGCATGTTTTATTTAGTGAAAATAAATGAAATGATATAATGCAATAAAACACCAAATCGCGGATATATATGGGTGCAAATTACACGATTTATTCTTAAGGATTATTTTTTTTCCTTTTTTGTTTGGTCTCTCGTAAGGTATATTTTACATTTTCCCAGGCTATATTATGGTGCAATATTGTAGCATTAACAAGTTTCGAACAAAAATGTCCCACGCCTAACAGGCGCGGTGGAGCACCCCAATTTGCATCTCATTATCGCCCCGTTCTATTTGAATTTCCAACGGGCATCCACGGCTGCCCGAAACTGTGTGCATGAAAAAGTCAAATCTTTACCTTCTCCTTGTGCCGCTATGCGTGCCGCTAGTAAACTCAAACTTCCCACACTATCTAAGTTTTTAAAAACCTTCCTTTTGATGAAAAAAGTATGAAATTTGCTGCACTAGAACTTGAGATATTAAAGCGTTTTGAAAATCACCTCTCGCAAAACATGCTCTCTGTTTTTTTTTCCGACTGGACTATGGCCGGGCTCCAATGTGTCCGAAATTGACAACATAAGTTTATCAGGCCTCAATCCATATATGGTGAAAGTTTTCGCTTGGTTCCACCTGTACTTTTTGAGAAATCAACATGTTTCTACAGGGTTTGGAATAGAAAATTGTAGTAAGCGAAACAATTGGAAATGACGTCATTTCTTTTC
This sequence comes from Diadema setosum, assembly GCF_964275005.1. Classification (NCBI taxonomy): domain Eukaryota; kingdom Metazoa; phylum Echinodermata; class Echinoidea; order Diadematoida; family Diadematidae; genus Diadema; species Diadema setosum. The sequence goes on along the minus strand of NC_092687.1, from coordinate 11,534,403 downwards.
CCGTAATATTGGGCATGCGTGGTACGTGAGATTCAGGATTTCGTGCTCATTGTTGGTTTGCATGTGACGCAGTCAATTTTGCTGAGTGTCGCACGGCGGTGACTGCTGAGCTGCTGCCGCGCACGCTGCATGCAGCAAAGCGTTGTGTGCTGTGACATGCAACGCTACAGTCACGCGATTATATATACATGGGACCGACCTGTACGCTTTGCGTTCGTGTCATGTTTGACATCACCTTCTGTTTTTTTCCGACACAACCATGGCCGGGAATATTACGGTATGACATTTAAAATGCAAGCAGATAAATAAATTTCGGTGTACTTTGTTTGAATGGCGCTTTGGTTCCACAATCACACTTCGTGAATTTTAGGATGATTTTCGAGGCATATTTTTGGTAATTTTGCTCGCCAGGTTTTCGCCAAAATTTCACATTTTATCATTGTCAAATCCTTTAATATGTTATATGTGCATATTCGGACATGTTTTCAAATTCAAGTTAACTCAATTTTAACCCGAAAATAGGTTTCCTTAAATTGTCATTAGCTTGAGAAGTTGTTTACTTTTTCTCAACTACGCGAGTACATGTTGTTTACTTTATGCAAATGAGGCTCGGCTGCCGATGGATTTCTGCGAGATAATTGGGGTGCTCCACCGCGCCTGTAACACCGTGCTCTGCGTGCTTGCTCTGTGAAGCTAGAGACACACTATACACTGCCATTTCTTTTTGGTGATGACAGCACATGCACACACTCACACACACACTCAAACACACACACACACACACACACACACAAACACACACACATATAGTGCAGGAAGGGTGCCACGAGGGAGACAAGTTGAAGCTCGGGATAATAGTGTAAACTACGCGATTGGGAGAAGCAAGGAGGTTTCAGAAATGGAGTTCCGACTGGCTGTAAACATTCAAACAGCTATCAGTTTTCTTTTGATGTGCAAAAGAATTCCACATGTGCATTTGTGGAATTTTTGTTCGCACATCCCTGTGTCTGTACCTTTGTGTACCGCTCATGTTTAATAAGAAGTTACAGCGAAAAGTAATTACCATCATAAAGACATATATTCCATTGATTACGCGAATAAACAAATGTGAACTACATATCGCAGATTTTCGTCGGTTGTGGCTCGCTTTCTCGAAAGCAAAACCTTCAGGGTATGAGAAGTGTGTTAACAACGTGATTTGGGGATAAGGTTGCACCTTCATTTCTTGTAAAGGTATACTTCAGGTTCAAGCTAGCTAGGGTGCAATATTTCACCCTTTGTTCGTCTAAAACGAAGCCGTTCGTGGGCAATGATCGACTCTGAAGCCAATACTGTTTATCGATCGTTGTGCTGCTGCATTCTACAATCGTACTAGGTCATTCAAAAAAAAAAAAAAAAAACATGTCCCACTTTTTATCATTAACAGTTCAAAAACTATTCATTCGATAAAACTGTCATTGATATGAGTAATAGCTGAATAGTGTACAAGTTTGTTTGAGGTGATTTGAGTGTAAAAGCATAAATCGGTTTCATTAAATCTATGAATTATTTTGAAGTAAGGTTTCAGATTCTGGTCAAATTTTAACTCTCTGTACAAAAATTGAACTTTGCACAGGAACCAATGATGTGTATGTGAGTGTGTGCTGACAATGGCCCTGAGCAATGGACATGCCTGAACCATGTGTTGACTAGGCGTCAGTCTCGCGCTCCCATGCACATGAATGTTTAATAATTCAAGTGGATTGCCCTGCGCATTGCTAGTCTGGATTCATGCACGGTAACGGGTAAAATGCATGCACATGAAAAAAAGTAAGCACATGTTTCCATGTGCTTGCAAACACCACATTTCAGAATGAATGGAGACTAGCTTTGATAGTGGAATTTCTCATGAATAAATGATAAAGCATTGAAACCCTGGCCATTGTTCATATGTTAACCACATACTCCTATACACACTCATTGACCTCTGTGCAAGTGACAGTTTCGTACAGAGAGTTGGAAATAGAGCAAAATCTGGAACCTGACAGTAAAATCGATCATGGATTTCATGGAACTGATTTCTGCTTTCATATTCAAACCACCTCCAACAAAATTGTACACTATATACAGCTATCATTCTTATTAATGACAGTGTTATCTGATATATACTTATTGAATTATTAAGAATCAAAAGTGGATTTTTTTAAACACCTGGTATATAGAATACATTCGATGCAAAATAATAACATGGATGTTTCCTCAAGTGTCAATTGAGTATATGAATATAAGAACGACCCAAGTCCAATTTTTGGCCAAATTTAGTTTGACATGGGAAATTGTAGCTTATGCATGGACTCATCTTGTGTGTAAATGATAAATCCTAATTACCCCCGGAAGTGCCTGAAATGAATGAGTTAAATCTTATATTAATGTAAGAATGAAGGACTTGGGTCATTCTTACATTCATATAATAGCGCCCTCTCTCATCCTTCTCCCATCTCTATAGCAGAATATCATGTATATGAATCAAAGAACGACCCAAGTCCACCACACAAAATGGCCTCTCCACAATAAATGTAAATGTTAATTGTCATAATAATATATGTTCTAATTTGTATATACAATGTTGCCTTCCCATCACAGTTAAATGGAATATTATTGGACAAATAAAAAAGATATGAAGTTTTTTTTTAGTTTACTCGATATCATCTTCCATGGACTTGGGTCGTTCTTATATTCATATACTCAATTCACAGACCCAGTCGTTTGGTCACCTGGTATGGGCATGTTCATTCTTTCCTTGAACATGATATATGAATTCAATGAACTGTTGAGTCGTGCGAACTTATGTGCACATATATTGACTCCCAACTGGCTTATTTTATACAGCTCGTGCATGCGTGTCTAGGCTGAGCATGTAGCGCAAATTCCATTTCCACAGCAGATCAGCTCTTCTGAGGCTTTTCGTAGCGGCTCACTGCAACTCTGACTTCATCACTATTTTGTCCACTTCATAATATTAAGACCCCTCAGATTCTTACTTCGTGGAAAAATGGTGAGTTACAACATCATCGTAAAGCATGATTTGAAATATCCACATTGTGCTCGACCGAGGCCTTACTCTCGATATTACCCTTCATCAAATTTCTTGTATCTGTTATGTTTTTGGTTGTATAACCATGTCTTATGATGTAGGCCTATAGGCAGTAATATCAAGATGATAATTTTAGAGTTCAATTCAAATTGGCTAGTTTTGTGCGTGCTGTTTTCTCTTTTATTTTGTGTTGTTTCGTAACCACTCTGTGGAATTAGATCAGCTTTAACGATAAAATGTCTTGCTAAAGACGTCATGGCATTCCGATTTCCGATTTCCGATTTATCTATTGCTCATTCAGGAAATTCTTTTTGTTGGCATAGTGGCATGCACTTAAGAATATCTTCATGCATGCATACATATATTCCTGTACATGTACACATATAACTGATACAATTTTCACTACATACACAATTATACAAGCATAATTAATACTCACAATACAGTGAACAAATACATCATTACACATGAAGGGGTCGGTGCAATATAGTGCTAACCCACACTTTTGTCAAAATTGAGTTACATGCATTTTCATTATTCTTATCCTTCACTCTAACCTCTGTGAAAATATCATAATTGAATTCAACCAATAAGATGGTGCAAAATGCACGCATTCATGTTTTATTAATGTACAATGTATGGAATTTCCAAACATTCAACAGCGATTATCTCAAAATGACTATTGTGAGGGTTAGCACTATATTGCACCGACCCCTTCAAATTTCAAATAATTCTTTATATTTACCGATCAACAACAAAACAAAATAGTTAAGAAAACGTGAAGTCGGATATTCCTAGGAAGTGTATCCTTTAGGCTGCGTTCACATAGAAGTATACTACTATACTAGTATACGGTGTGCGTTTTCGAGGGCACGCGGATAGCTAATACCGGTTCACATAATAGGGCACTATTCGAACATGCCGTATAGCTGCGTATAGTATAGAATAGTGAGAATCGTGGGGTTCAATTTTCATGCAGCGTATAGCATCTCTCGTTAATACAATTATGACAATTTTGGTCTCGATTTGCCTTTTAGCAAAAATAAGCATAAAGACAGACATTATGATGCAGTTTAGAACTTGTTAATACGATTGATGGGATGGTTGTGTAGGAGGAAGAAATCCTCACTGAATGGGATAGGGATCTGATGGTGCGGGTTATGGTGTACTGGGTCGACTTGATGGCTCCAAAAGAATATTAAAGTAGACCCGCGCCCGTGCCCGAATACCGTATAGCGAATAGCAACAACGAATAGCGAATACCGTATACCGTATACTTCTATGTGAACCCAGCCTAACATAACCCCCCCCCCCAACACACACACGTACTCCCAAGGAGTACCACATTAGATTAATAACGAATAAAAGGAACGGACGTTGATGAATTGTTGATAAACGTATGGATATATAGACCAGTTTACTAACTAAAACTTGTAATGGCAAACATTGCACGCTTCTATACTGGGATATAGTTTTTCTCTGTAGTCAGGTAGTGTCAGTGGTGGACTTATATAAGTACGCCCTGTATGCAGCAAGGCAGTACATAAGAATTGAACTATACATTGAGTTGTCATGGAGAGAGTTAATATGTAGTCACATTTACATAAGTCAGCTCTTCTGCAAAGTTATTACACACGCTTAAGCAGTGACCTTGAAATCATGACACTTGGTTTTCTTTTCAGGTATTCAGGCAAGATACAATATGATGAAGTTGCGCGCATTCTTCTGATCACGTAAACTTATGCAATTCCGAAGGACGCGTGATTCCTCAACAGAATATGTAAGTTTCATTTATGGATTAATCCGTAATATATGCATTTTCAGTTTATTGATTCATCTAGATTTTCAGCGTTTGATATCCGTGAAGTATATTATATTCAAGTTTAATTACACATGAACGCAGTTTTATCAGTACGTAGCCATCGTTTAGTGGGTCACGGAAAATGTGTGCCCCAGTCACATAGACATCCCGGATCACCCCGGACCACCCCGGATCTGATCCGGGGAGAGATCCGTGTTGACGCCGGGAGGCCAACACGGCAACTTTTGGAGGTCAAAAACATCCGGCGTCATCCGGGGATTGCCGTGTTGGCAGAGCAATCCGGGCTGGTCCGTGTGGCTGTCGTGTAGCTGCCGTGTTGATCCGTGTAGCTGCCGTGTTGATCCGTGTAGATGCCGTGTTTGTCCGTGTAGACGCCGCGCTCTTCCGGCCTTATCCGTGTAGCTGCCGTGTTGATACCGTGTGTACAGTCATACCAAAATCCCGGATCTCCCCGGACGTCCCCGGATCACCGTGTAGATCCTTGAGCATCCGTGATTATATGTGACTTGGGCATTACTCAAGTGGACCATTGTGATCATTCATCCTTGCCTTTTCCGTTCTACGTCTTCTCATTTTTTTGATTTTTTTCCCCCTGAAAACTCTATGATGGATTGTCACTAACAAGCAGCATCTCTAACCCGCAGAACCTTCAAATGCCCTGAATTATAGCGTTTATTTTATTTATTTATTTATTTATTTTTTTTTTGGGGGGGGGATCTTCTTTTCTGTAACCAGTATTATTAAGGTAAAATCAATGGAATTAATAAGTAGTGGGGGCTATATTTTCACCTTTTTTGTGACAGATTTAGAGGTGTCAACCATAATGGGCATCATTACACCCACTGCCATTGCCAGCACAGAATGATTCGGTAAGGAAAGTTTTCTGTCATGTCATTAAAGAAACAGTGAACATGTCAATATTTTGCATTTTTTCCACAGTTATTTTTGAAGTTGTTAAATGTATTTTCCTAAAACATGTTTTCTTTTATATGTACCTACGTTGCATCCAGATGCCTATTCGTTGAAAAATGTGGGCAACGTATTCAAAGGTCAAAGGTCATAGGCTAAAAGGACTCGGGTATACAACATTTCACTATTTTTTTTTTTTTTTTGGGGGGGGGAGGGGACATGGCCCAAAGTGTCCTAAAACCTTGTACAGTACATGTATTTAGTTTTGTAGTCACGACACTTGCTATGTATGGTACCAAACTGTTCCCGCTCATACAAAGGCAGCCGTTTCAGGGAAATATCATATTCTTATACTTCATGATTTGGTAATGCTTAAGTGGTTCATAAGATTCGATTGATATTGTGCATAGAACAGAAAGTGGATTTGACAATGGTATTTGATATCCGCAATTTACTCTTTGACGGGGTCTATCATCCGATTAATATGTGTACACGGTAGTCCCCTATTCAGAAACTACAAGTTAGATAAGCTGCATTCATTTTGCACGCGACCATGGCGTTATAGCAAAAGGTGATCTGCAAATCCCTGTGTGCCTACACATAATTGGAAAACGTAACAACTTTCTGTGTATAGAGCAACGAAACAGAAACTGGTGCATGCATTATTATCAGTCACTTTGTTAGAAATAATGATGGTTTGCTCATTGCAGTTCCGGAATCTCAGCTCGAGGGAGTCGGATTGATCCCAAATCAGTCGGAATGCGTGTATCACCCAAAACAAAATCTGAACACATAACTGCAATCCTGCATAGTCTCCATTGGTTGCCAATATGGGCTGGTATCAATTTCGATTTTCATATTACATACCTTGTATTAAATGTTTTCATCCAAATGCCCGTATACGGTATGCGTATCTCAGTTAACTCTCTAAACCATAATAAACTATAGTCGTAATTTATGTGCCAAGAATCTCATGTTTTAAATAAGTGTGAACTCCAAGACATGTCGTGATAAGAACTTTAAGACAATTGTCATCGTCATTATAAAACAAACTCCTTATTATAAGACATGTTTTAGATTTTAGATAAATTCATGTCTATGCTAGAAAGATATCGTTTTGATGATTCATGATGACGTCACTGTCACATGAATATTGTACGCATGGAAATTACGTATTCGTGTAAATACATACAGACAACTTGTTAAATCTTTTACATTTTTTATAGATATTTTGCATACTTTAGAAATGTAAGTAACATGCTCTTGATTTTGAGGCTTTGTGTACTGGTAAGAAGCATATCTTAATCTTATAGATTATGTGAATAAGTACGCATTCAAGAACGATTTCAATAAAACGTATCCAGACAACTGCATGTCATATTTTTACCTCTTCCTTCATGCAGATAAATACTCTTGCCTAGAGGGTTTGTTTGACAGATAGTGATAGTACTTACCTTATTTGAAAGAAAATTGTACCCGGTTATGGATGCTAAGTACATATACCTGAAAGGTATAATGTTGCACCTATGTGGTGCTTATTTGATCCATGACTGCTGCAAAATTGCTTCTTTAAAGAAGCCAGTCAGTGTCATTGCTTCCTCCTTTTAGAGGCGCAATATTGCTTAGTAATCTCAAGGTGCACTCGAAATTACTGGGCAATATTGCGCCTCTAAAGGAGCAGACAGTGACACTGACTGGCTCCTTTAAAGATGCAATTTTGCAGCAGTCATGGATCAACTAAGCACCACATAAGTGCAACGGTATACCTATATAAAAGGCACAAAATTGCACCCTCAAGAGAAGGTACAATCTTGGAACTTTGGGTGATTCTTTGCACCTATACGAAAGGGTGTAAAGTTGCAAAAAAAGTAAGGGGAAGAAAGGGTGCAAGGTTGCGCCGAAAGGTAAAGCGTGCAAGATCGTACCCTCAAGAAAGGTGCAAGTAATGGCACCACTTAGTGTGGGTGGAAAGATGCATCCAAGGGAACAACTTTGCACCCTCAATAAAGGGTTCAACTTTGCACCCTCTCTGGAGGTGAAAAGGTGCACCAACAGGGTGCAATATTATACCTTTGCGCATGGTGCAACTCTTGCACCCATTTCTTGAGGGTGCGAAATAACACCCATAGGGAGCCATCAGTGTTACATCACTTTACACCCTTAAAAGGTGCAAGAGTGAACTATTTTTTCTTAGTGTGTAGTGAGATGAGGTATGTCTTAGAGACCCCTTTTCGCTTGCAAACAACTTGCAAATGTACGCCCATGATTTTTTATCATGGCTACTACTATAAAAACACTGATCAATTCAGTGCTCATTTACGTCGATGTAGGGCAATTTGTCAATCAGTTGCAATGAAAACATCTTGACGGAAGAATTTTCATGAATTTGAATTGAAAAATCTTCTTCTCCAAACCCAATAGCAGTACTGTCTAGATATGTTGTATGTAAGTACCTGTAGAATTTAGCTTGCCTATGGCAAGGCCGAAGATGGCCCCTTTGGGTCCTAAAGAGGGTAAATTTTGCCGAGGATTGGGGCCAAGGGGGAAACATACATTTTCATTTTCTCCTTCAACACCAGTGAAAAAAGGAGTAGACTTTATTTTTTTCCCAGATCTAAGAGCAATTCAGTCTAGGTATGCTGTATGTACACACCTTCATATGTGACCGTGCATCACAAAACGAACAAAAAGTCGCACCCCTTGATTTTAAGTGAGGACTCAAGGTGAAACGGGTCACCCAAGTCAATATTAAGTTGTTCATATTTTATGAAAGAGCTACAGTACCCTTCCTCTACATTATTCTTAAGTTTGGGATCATACAATAAATGCGAAAGTGCATTTTCAGCCGTTTTTTCTACAACCCTTTTTTGAAGAGTAGGGAGATCAGGCATATCTTAGAGGCCCCTTTTCATTTCTTGATAGCCACTTGCACACTTTTCACTTTCAAGTCTGATAACTTTTGAAGAGATAAAGTTACTGCTTTGAAAGTTGGCAGTATTCATAAACAGAATATGTTGATAGAGGATGTCCAATTTCAACTTAATCTAATAATTTTTGTCTCTCCAGCAGTTTATATCAGCGAGCACAGCTTGGTAAAGACTAAACGCTTGAAAAAGACAGTTAGACACGATACTTTAGAGACTCTTTTCTCGGTTCACACTTTTCCGGGGTGTGTGCTTTCTTTCCAATATTTAGAAATGTAAGGATACTCCATTTGAATTGAGCTATACGTCGTTTTAAAGCTTAGAGTCTGTTCTTTCAGAATCTGCCCTTAACTAAAAATCCCTGTCTCACGATTTTTTGTTTGTTTTGTGGTGGAGGGTAACATATGTAAGGAATATAGTTTAATCATGACAAGACCCAAGATGTCCCCCTTCGGCCCCTAGATGGCTGTGAAATTTTGAGAGGTAGGGTCCAAGGGGGGAAATCACATTTTCATATTTTTCTTCAGAACCAGTGGGCAAATTTGCGGATCATCCTTAGGGGGTTGGGATCTAAGATTGTTCATGTTGGGCATGTGGCTCCCATGGGAAGCCCCCTCCCCCTCCCCGTTCCCCTTTACGCCTCTACTTTCTCCTAAATTCAGACCATGCATACGCTTATTACGATATTATGATTGTCCAATATTGTCATGTTATTCAACGGGCATGAACTTGGTTCTTTTGCAATTTTTGTACTCCCTCCCCCCACTGCTCTAAAGGCATTTGCTCTTATTTTGCTTTCATTCTAACTCATTTTCTTTGTTTTTCATAACCTAACTACTCATCACTGTCCAGGAGGTCATGTTCATTATGTGTATATAGAAGAATTGGCCAGGGCAAGCAATGAGAAAGGGTGCTGTAAGATGAGTGTAAAAATGACCCTGAATTCATGGATGTTAGTCACTCTTACATTCATACAAGATTTCAATCATTCATTTCAGGCACTTCCGGGGGTAATCAGGGTTTATCCTTTGTATACATGAGTCCATGCATAAGCTATAATTTCCTATGCCAACTGAATTTGGCCAAAAATTTGACTTGGGTTGTTTTTTGTTTTATATTCAGGTCTTCAAGTATTGTATCTGCCATTTTGAAAGAGGTATTTGTAGAAATGATAAGAAAAAAAAATAAAAAGCGAAACGCACTGTTTATTCCGCCTCCATACGCCGAGTTCCGAGGAAAGGGGCCCGGGAAATCTGACTCTCTGAGTAACCCAATCAGAAGGCGCTCTGGTTGTAGAGGCGGAGCTTACTCTCGATTGGCTCCATCGTACGCATGGGTGATTATCAAATAGCATCGCCGTTCGGACATTGTTCTTTTAGCAAGATGTGAGTCTTCAAAGTACATTTTCACACAACATTGTCAGGCTATCAAATAGGGCATTATATTTCAATTAATATGCCCACTTACGGTGCCAGGGAATACTCGTGTTTTACATCAACGGGAAGCTCAGGAAATGGGCAATGTGATTTAATGAAAAAGTGAATTGTCAAAATTCCCGACTTTTGCCTGAAACTGTTGTCGCCGTTCACAAATAGTAACATTTGAAGTAATTTGTAGAACCTTGATTAAGGTAAATGTTTATTGTTGATTTATTGACTTCACATTATGTCTAATCGAGTCATTCTGTGTACGTAACAACTTATTCAGCGTTGTTCTTCCCTTACTTTTGCGCCTAACGATTTCACAGACCCAATAAAATGCATTCTATTAGAAAAAAAAAAAAGAGTGAAAGTTTTAAATTATGGCAGAGTCCAGCTGCGTGGGAAATATGGGGTATAACTACCGTTTTTTTTTTAAATCAAACATGTGCGGCTTTAAAAGAAAAATAAAAAAAAAGAATTCGTATGGAGACATCACATCTTGACACTTTGCCTAATGTTAACTATGTGGTATAGATAGTGGGCCGAAAGTTTATGTAAAGACAAACAGTAATTTTAAGACGTTACATTCACGTAATCTCGTCAGTTTTCATGTGGAACATCTTCACTCATTTAAAATTGAAAGGAATATATTAAAGTATATACATACCTTGTAGTTTTCTCTTAATATCTTCGGCAGTTCTGGTAATCTTAGTTAGCTCAGTGACGTCACCGTGTATGAGAAAGATTTGACAGTGTTGCATTTTTTCCCAGAAGATATTCACATCTGGAAATCTTGATATTTCCTTGTCCCCTATATATCGCTGTAATAAAGAAGGATCTAGAGGAGAATGTGGTATCAGGTCAACGATGGCAACCGCAAGAATCGACTTGTTATGGCGTCGAAAAAAACTCCACCTTTGCTTGCCTCCCACTGTGGCCATAGATTGATGCTTCGTAGGCTCATCCTGCGCACCCCTACCAGCCTTCCTCTCTTGATCCTTTGTTGTTTCCTGCCTTCCATTGAACTTGGTCTTCTTAGAGTTTGAAAGGGAGTCTTTCTGTGGAATTTAAATTTAAATTTAAATTTCAATTTCAGTTCATTTATTTTACATTCTTCTTTTTCCAACAAAACATAACGCATAATATATTTGGAATTATATCATAAACATAAACATTCGACTTTGTAAAAGATAAATGATACAAATAAACAAAAGAATGCATACTGCAAAAAAGTACAAAGTTATGCTTCAGTTGAGAAAAAAAGAACTGAGAGGTCCACTAAAAAGCAAGCTTATATGTTGTGAACCACTCAAAATAATGAACAAACTTATGAATTACTTATTTACAAATACTTATCACAGATATAATTTACGACAGAACGAAACAAGACAGGAGAAATACAAAAGACATTACACGACTTGACAGAAAAGACGGAAAGAATGGGGAGAGAGAAAGGAAAAGAAAAAAAAAGAGAATGCCTACACGCTGAACTAGGGAAATGGAACAGGGGGTGATTGAGAATGTGCTTCAGAGGGCTGGTACTGCACGCAGCTGTGCAGGGATTTAATGGCTATTGCATAATAATCCACGTAATCCATTACGTAATAATGAAGTCAGAAATCGAAAGATTGGTGGATGGATGATGAACCCTGAGGTTGATGAGATCTAACTAATAACGAAATATATCAAAGAGGATTTAACAGAAATGGTTTCAACTTGCGCTTAAAAGAATGCAAAGAAGGGGAATGTTTTATTTCACAGCTTAATGAATTCAAAAATCTAGCACAGGTGTATACAAATGTACTTTGAGCTAATAAAGTTCTCAGGAGGGGCAAACGAAACTCATTAAATTGTCTAGTGGGATAATTATGAAAAAAAAAAATGATTCCGTGGAAACATTGAATTGAAAATACTGGGAAGTGCATTTGCATTTTAATTAAACATAAACTGACCAAGCTGAAAAAAATACAAATCTTTGATTATCAAAATCTTATATTTAGTAAACAATGAATCGGGAGGTCCAAAACGTTACATTGTCCTGCAGACGATAAACTCGACTCTACACCAGCCCCATGTACTGCAACGTATGTGAAGTGTACCTGTGTGGTCTCCCTTGACCTTTGTTTGTCTCCAACAGTAGATACAGTATAACGTGTCTTTGACTGATCCTGCTCATTCTCTTCAATCCTCTTCTCTTTACCCCATATTTTTTCAGTGTCTTTTTTTGTCGTTGCTTCAAAGCCTGAAGAGGAATGTGCGACTCCTTCTTTTGTATCCGGGAGATCACAGGATGTCTTTCCGCCAATCACTTCCTTGGGTGATGCCTGTGTGGTGTCGATGGTTCGACGGTGATTTGAAGTCTTCATGTCTCCCACTGTGGGTACTGAGGACACATTATTGGGTCTTTCTGGCGGATCCTGCGCAAACTTGCCAACGCTCTTCTCTTGATCGCGTAGTATCATCTCTCTTTCTCTTTTTGTGATCTCCTTGGAGGTTGAGGAGTTACTTGCGACTTTTTTCTTTGTATTTGAGAAATCAGTGGATCCCTCCTTTAGAAGACAATCTTGATTGTGTTGAACGAGCGATCTGTCTGTCACCCATGGGCCAGCCTCATTTAGCATATTGCCTTCAGGTGAAACCTGCATGGTTTTGTTGTTTGGACGGTGACTTGAAGACTTCGTGTTTTTAATCTTGGGCAGAACTGCATGTCTATTAATTTGACCTTGGGAAACCATGTTAGTCTTTATATCTCGATCCAATATTGTGTTCTCACTATAAGCTGTGTTTTCCCAAGATATTGAGGGGGATTCCTGCCTTGATAGCGAAGCTTGGCGTTGTACTACGAGTATGGGGTCAACCGTCCTTGGGTCATACTCACATTGTGTAACATCTTTGGGTGAAGCCTGTATGGTCTCGCTGGTCTGAGCGTGACTTAAACTCAGCTTGTCTCCCCCTGTAGATAGAGTTTCTTGTCTTTCAGGCTGATACTGCCCAACTCTTCCAACGTGACGGCTTTGAGACGAATATGAAACTTCTTCACGTTTCTCCACAGCCGTAGAGAATACGTCTGGCACGGGTAAAGAATGATTTTTTATATTGTCGAGAAAATTCATCACTTTTCTGAATTCTTCCTCGGGCATCTCAGCTGGATTACCACACTGGATGACGGCAGCGGAGCACTTAAAGGTTGTCGGTTGGGATTTTCTGAAGACCATCATCAAGGCATTTTTGGTTGCAGGGTTGAAGCTTGGCATGGAATGAACGATGACGCCTACTCGGTTGGGTCCTGACAGGTATATGGGGAGAATATTAGCGGTAACTTTAGGTACTTTCAATACATGAATAAAAAGCTTAACGTTTAAACATGCATGCCGTTAATTTTATATAAGTTTATTTTGTTCAGCATTCCTGAGGACATATATTTTCGGAGCGACGAAAAAAGAGAGCCGTACGTGTAGAGAGAATTATGTGACCCGCTACAGCAAAAGCATCCAAAAGTCACTGACGGGTGAGCCGAGAAAATCGAGTTTGATGTCAGATTATCAAAATCCGTTAAAGCGTTCGGTTTTCTGTTTTTGACATAATTTTGGAGTCTTTTGTATCTTCTCTCCTCTGCCGAAATATCGAAGCTAAATGATCAAAGGAAAAACAAGAAAATAACATTTTTCTTAGCAAGATTTTCCGACTTTCAACGGAACAGAAACGGGTCCGAAGATTTGGATTTAGCGCCGCAGCTAGACTCCGCCTCTAGCAACGAGGGCGTGATCTCATTGATTAGTGCGTGGCATCCTGGTTATTATGTGTTCGTGCGTAAACCGTTTGCGCTAAGCTTAAAGGGTGTGTACAGTTCTGGTCGAGGTGAGGATTTAGCGTTTAACGTTTTGCGTGATATTCAGAAACTACTCTCTGAGATGTCAAACAGCATGCAATTCTAAGGGGTATCAAACGTTTATTTGATGAAAATCGGTTTTGAAGTGGCAAAGATATCCAACAACAAGGTGAAACAAAGAGATCCTAATAAAGTTGTGACCTGTCGCCTGTTATAATAATCACTTTTGAGGATATCTCAGCCATTTGAAAACCAATTTTCATCTAATAAACGTTGAATCCTTTTTAAAATTACATGATCTTTCATATATCATAGGAGGTTTCTCATTATCTCACTTACTAATGTAAAACAAAAAACAAAAAACAAAAAAAAACAAAAAAAAAACAAAAACATGCATCCCCACCTCAAAGTACTGCACAGCCCCTTTACTGAACATCGCGGAGGTTGCTAGGAGCGTATGTTGCGACACGGATTGTCGCCTCCTGCTCGGGGCGACAATCCGTGATGGGCGTTGGCGGCACGGATTGTCGCCCCCTACACGGATTGTCACCTGGCGACAATCCGTGTAGGGGGCTGGCGGCACGGATTGTCGCCCGCCCTCGAAGCACATTTTGCTGGGTAATATCGTTCTGGACATAATCATTGAAATACTAACACATAACTTACATGGCTACATCCATGCAAACATGCCATGTAAAAAGTCATGGTGAGGTTTCAAGGAAGTGTGTATGTGCGCGTGCACATGATAATTTAGTGTCCGTTTGTGCGTGCGTGTGTGTGTGTGTGTGTGTGTGTGATGGAAGAATGTATTTATTATGTCAGTTTTTTGCGTATGTGTTTTTTAGCTGCGCGTGGGGAGGGATGCCTAGTAAGCTGTTGTTGGCATAAACATTGATATTGATTTTATCAGCAGCTTTGAACTTGATGAGTTTGTTTGGCAGATTTGTACTTTAGTATATGAATTCGGAGTGGAGCTTGCTTGCGGGCGGATGCTGCTTTTCTGCATACGGTCCATTATGTCTTATTTATCAACATTGGGAATCGTTTCATCAGGAAGGATGTGGTATCGGTTCGAGTGTGCGTCGGTATGTGGGAAGGGGGTTACATTTCGTTATTGCAAAAGTTTGTTATTCTGAAGGCTCATTCGTCCGAAGGCTCATTCGTCCGAAGGGTCATTATTCCGAAGATTCGTTATTCCGAATTTCATTTTTGGATCAACGAACGACTAGGTATAGGGAATTGTGTGTTTCGGATAAATGAAGCCTCGGAAAAAACGAAACTTCGGAATAACGAACCTTCGTGTGTGTGTGTGTGTGTATGTATGTATGTATTTGGGTCGGTGAATGTGGGTGTGGGATGATTTAGGTTTTGTTTAATCAGGGGTTGGTGGGTTGGGGATTGGATTTGAAGAAGGATAGTTATAAATGGTATGACGGATGCTGGTAGGATTTAATATTTAGGATAGATGTAGGCCCTAGATTTGTTTCGGTTTGGGAGGGGAGGGGTGGTGGGTTTTTTTTATGACTGATTTCATTCTAGATTTGTGTAATATATTTGTGTGTTTCTTTTATGTATATGCCCTTTTAAGTAAGAAGGTGTTACATGATCCAAACCAATATATTCAAGGAATATAGGTTTGGTAGGGCCCTATACAATAATATGTCAAAACTTTCTCGTGAAGAAATTATTAGTAGGGTTGGGCTATAATCGAGTTATCTATGTTGAAGTGAGATTATTTGTGGTATAAATTGACAAATGGATTTGCTTTTGTTTCGAATTGCCATTTGTAATTTTTTTTTGTTCATGTTGCACCCAGAATGGGTCGATTTATGAATGATTTGAATTAAATCAATAAATATCAAGGAAAAAAGTGTTGAGTTGGTTTGTTTGCATTATGAGGTTTGTTTGAGTGTTTTTGGTGTTTGTTTGTATTACGTATGTATTACGGTGTGCAATGGCAGTTCGTTTGTGCTAAAATAAAGTAACGATTGACAATTTTTTTACGGCGTGTGGAAATTGTTCGCTCATGCATAAAGCATGCCAAACCTATTCTGGGACAAAGAATAGTGGTATGGACGTTCTAGTTTATAAGACTGATGGAAGAAAATGACTGCAGGGAAAAATGAACAAAGACAAATAACATTTGGGGAGGGTACCTCCCTCGTATGTATTTTCTCTCGGTCTCTCTCTCGCCTAGCCCGCCTCACCGCTGATATTTGGTTGACACACCCATACTATTTTTAGATCAACGCTGGTGTGAATTCTTTAAACACGTGCTCATACACTCTGAAGGCGTTTGTATTGCCACAGTAGCGCCACTATATTCCACATACACACGTAAACATACAGGCACACGTATAGACACAGACAAACAAACCACTACCACTATGTAACCACCACACATGCACAGTTTCTACATATTGTATTATTATACTCCAAACACACACACAAACACACACACACACACAACAAATCATACACATCACATATCATGCAGCTCACAATACACACACACACACGCATAACTTACCAGTCATACCCATCCCACCGGAGGAAACACCCCGAGCCCGGGGCGACAATCCGTGACGGGGCGACAATCCGTGTCGCAACAAATTTTTTGCCAACACGGATTGTCGCCTTCGAGGTCAAAAACTGGGAACTGCACAAGCGTCACGGATTGTCGCCAGGCGACAATCTGTGTTGGGGGTGACAATCCGTGCCGCCAGCGCCCGTCACGGATTGTCGCCCCGAGCAGGAGGCGACAATCCGTGTAGGGGCGACAATCCGTGTCGCAACAGCGTACCTTCTATTGTCAAACGGTGAAAACTGTTCTGTACCCTCTTAATCTTGATAGCATCTGAAGGAAAACTTTGAAGGCAGTTTTCTCAAAACGCTGATTTCCAAAACCATTGGACGTGCGCTAATAAAATAATTGATATCTCCGTAACCGAGCACTTTTATGAGTCATGTTCTAACATTAAGAGTGTAGGATTAAGGGAATAATGGCAGTTATTTTCAGAAAATTGTCCTCCCGCGACTTTTGGATCCTTTTTTTGCAGCTGCTCACAAATCATCACAGAGAAATACACAAATTAACACAAATAAGTCACTGCAATGGCATTGACGTGATGGAAATCAATTCTTTAGAAAAAGTGCTGAATTCACAAAATCAAGCTGGACTTTGTCAAATCTGGCCAAATTTGTCATTGCTGGCCATGAAGGTGATCCTATATATTCGTAATTAATGTTTTGAGGTGTGAACTCAAACTATACCGTTAGCAAAGCAATGTTTGAGAAGTTTATAAGCAAACAATTGTAGGAAAAGCTTACCAGCAGCAAAATTCGAATAAGAGCTCTTAATATAATTTTACGCAGATAAGATATACTGAAATTTGGATGAAAATCTACACAAGATAAATGTCTTGATTTGATGTACTTTGTTTAGTGTTATATTATTTGCCTTTCAGTTATGTTCTTTTTGTGTGGAATTTTGAAATAAAGACTGTGGGGAAGATTTTTATGCCTTGGTGCATGATAATAAATAACTTGAATCTTGAATCCTTTTTTCGATGAAATCCTGTAAATAACATAAAACGTGTACAAACCAATCTGAGTTCTTCTGGAAAAAGTTTGTGACTAATCGTACGACGCTGGCACATAACCGATAGAAAATGTATTTTAGTTAATATTAAAAAAAAAAAATCTAAATTTCTATCTTTGGCTGAGTGAAACCCAAACGGTTTCGTAAACAATTACTTTGAAATTAGAGATGTTACGTTTGCCACATCTCATGCGGTCAAGGCCAGTGCTGTCTTCCGGCAGCTGCACAGGCCTCTCTAGGGTCTTCAGCATGAATGCTTTGTTCATAATTTTTCGTGATTTGAACTGCCATGTCATCACAGTAAAAACTGGAGGAATAAGCCGGTTGTTCTCTACAAGACAAGAGCAAGTATCTTTGGGACAATAGTAGATCCATCAATTTTACAGGCAATAAAGACTAGAAAAAGAGCGTTCTGAAATACAGGGAGGTGAACGCAACGTCCTAGAAGTGTCTTTCTATCACCACGATCCTTTGTAAGTGATATGATACTCATTTCAAAACACATAAGCTGAAATTTTCTATTGCTGAAGTAAACATTACCACATTTCTCTTTTCCAGAAGTCGGTTCACGGGGAAACAGTAATAATTATTTAAATTGTTTTTTTAAATAATAAAATGCTCAATTCAAATGGACGCTCCTAACAAATATCGTATAATATAGGTTATATTCTAAATAAAGCAGACATTGTGGAAAACGTGTGTACTTTTAATAGTCAAACGTTGAATCTTATCGAATTTTTATCTGAGTAAAAAGTAGGACGAAAAACAATATGTGAACCCTGATATCAAAACTGAAAATATTATCAACTTATGCTCAATCGTTACAGAGTCAACATACAGAGTCAAAATATTTTCTAGCAACTTCTTCTAATATATGTATATATGTGACCGTGCACCTCAAAACGAACATAAAGTCGCACACACTGATTTTTCGTGAGGACTGAAAATAAGTGAAATGGGTGAACCTGGCCGAACTTGACTTTTTCATATTTTCTGAAAGAGAGGGGCTTCTTTTACATTATGCTAAAATTTGGTATCATAAAACGGGCAGGAAAGTGTGCGTTTTTTAGCAGTTTATCTCGAACATTTTTTTTTTTTTTTTGGTAGAATAGTGTGATTAGGTGTGTCTTTAGAATCCCTTTTTCATTTCTGAAAAACCTTGTCCACACTCTTCACTTTCAACTCTAATAACTTTTGAAAGGATAGTGCTACTGCTTTGAAAGTTGGCATTAATTATGGACAGAATGTGTTAAGGAGGCATGCTTGATTGCAGTTTAATCTGATAATCCCTTCATTGCTGTTACTCTGGTGGTTTACTTCCTGTCTTTTGTCCCATTCATCGCACAGCCAGCACGGTTTGGTAAAGATTAAGCGCTTGAATAGACACTGTACTTCAGAGCCTCTTTTCTCAATTCACACTTTTCCTGAGTTTGTGCTTTCTTTCCAATATTTAGATAGGTTAAGAGAGTCCATTTGATTTGAGTTATACATCATTTTAAAGCTTAAAGTCTGCTCTTTCAGAATATGGTCTCAACTAAAAATTCATGTCTGGCGACTTTTTGTTTCTTTTGAGGTGCAGGGTAGGACATATATATATATATATATATATATATATATATATATATATATATTGTGACGAACTCGCCTTCACGTCGTGAATTAAGAGAGTGTATTTGATGGTCAGTACAAATGCCTCCCCGAGCCGTGTCAGGATGACCGAGTAGGCGGGGTTCGTTTTGGTGCAGTTTACAACGATCCCTTTAAATTATTAAAACTACTACACTCTAAGAAAAAAAGGTTCTCAAATGGTTCTCGTCGGCTCCAAATGGGTCTCATCAGATGGTTCTCGCAAAATGGTTCCGATGAGTACCTATAAATGGTTCCCAATCGAAATGGTTCCACTCGTCACCATTTGCTAGTATGCAACCCAGTCCCCAAGTGTTATTTGTGGTACTCTTGCAGGTCAAACAATATCTTCAGGTCCACTTTCTCCCTTTGCTGTATATTCGAATGCCAGATGTAAGAATCCCCAAAAATATGGTATTGGTAAAAAAATATGTGTGTGTTTCTACAGCTGTGATAATAAAAAGTACATATTGCTTTTTATCGTAGACTAATGACTTCTCTTGGCTGCGGCCAACTGACAGCTGCCACCATTCAATTTTAAGCGCTCGATCAGATATGCGTACGCGTTTAACAAACGTACTAGTACTGCACTGTTGCACACCGCATGGGAATCTTGTATGTCACCGCCGCAGCACCCGCCGCTGCTACGTAGCCCTGAGCATATGCTGCCTGCCTGCCTCTAGCTATGCAAACCTACCACCACATAACACAGCGGGCAGAGTGTGCCAATATACAAATGATGCACAGGATAGAGTGCGTTAGTGGAGGCGTATAGCGCACTCGAGGGTATTAACAATTGTGAAACATCCTGTGCATCATTTGTTTTATAAAATGGGTCGAAAATTCGAAACTAACAGCATTTTTCAGCGTTTTTCACGTACCTCTGTGGGTCAAGACGTCCGAAGATGTTCGTCCCAAACGTTTACGCACGTCGCACTCGGAAATCCCCGCACATACAGTATAAGTATGATGGGGGTTGGGTTTCCGGACACTTAAGTTCCCGCATGAAAACTTACTTATTTTACATAGAATATGCACTCTTTACCTTAAAGACTTGATATAGACTCCTCATATAGGCTTACTAGACAACATACTCTGAAACGGCGTGAGCATTAACCTGCTAAATCGTTGGATTTGCCCTTCAAAGTGAATCCACGTACGCGTCCGGTCCCACAACGCTTGGTCTACTGTACTGTACAAAGTGTACGTATAAGAGTACGAGTATTATACGTACGCCACACATGTAATGCACAAAGGAAGAAAGGCCGGCCGGCCGGCAGCCCGAACTAGAAGTTGTTTACAGGATTGACAGCGCGTATGCATGCAATTCAAAGGAGCCGCCGCGCGCACAGACGATAGGCAATAGGATTTAACACGCAGTGCAATGGGACTAAAGTAACCAAAGCACATGTGACTCATTTCAGCGCTTCCTATTGGCTACATTCTTGAACCCATTTTATAATATACGAATGATGCACAGGATAGAGTGCGTTAGTGGAGGCGTATAGCGCACTCGAGGGTATTTACAATTGTGAAACATGCACTAGTGCATGTTTCACAATTGTAAATACCCTCGAGTGCGCTATACGCCTCCACTAACGCCACGAAATAATCCCGTGCATCATTTGTTTTATAAAATGGGTCGAAAATTCGAAAACTAACAGCATTTTCAGCGTTTTTCACGTACCTTTGGGGTCAAGACGTCCGAAGATGTTCGTCCCAAACATTTACGCACGTCGCACTCCGAAATCCCGCACATACAGTATAAGTATGATGGGGTTAAAGTGTACGTATAAGAGTACGAGTGACCTTGTGCATAACATGTGTGGTGTACGTATACTCACTCGGGAGCACGTCACGAGACCGACACCCACGAGTCATACAGCCCACAAGTTATACCAGCTCACAAGTCATTCAGCCCACGAGTCATACAGCCCACAAGTCATACCGCCCACCAGTTATACAGCCCACGAGTTCGACACTGAGTAAATAAAGCCCACGAGTTCAACATCAAGTATAATAAGCCCAGGAATTATACGGCTCACAAGACCGACACTACGCACGAAAGCTCATGAGACCGACACTAGGCAAACAAAGCCCACGAGACCGACACTACACTTAAAAGGCCCACGAGACCGACGCTACGCATACAAGGCTCACGACACCGACATTACGCAAAAGAGGTTCACGAGACCGACACTAAGCAAAGAAGGCCCACGAGACCCACAGGACGAACAGCGCCACCTATAGACCAATAAATTGTATAGGGTGTCCTGATAATGGCATAAGGAAGATATGAGAGATGGAAAAGAAGAGTTGCCAGGGTGTTACCCCTTCAGTTGCCCCCCCCCCCCCCCCCATGATCATGATCAGGATCTTTAATTGTGTTTGCGTTGGTGTGTGTTTGTGAAAAAAAAAAGTGAACAAAATTCAGTAAAAGCGTGCAACAGATCTCTCCACATTAACTAAAGATGCCAAGACACCCTCGTTTGCATGTTAACCCTTTGACCTCTTTTATATGTTCCTACTCCCGGCCCCCCCCCCCCAAAAAAAAAGAGAGAAAGAGAGAGAGAGAGAAATAGATCTGCCTTTGGTGATTGTTATTATATTCGAGTGGGAGGCATTTTATAGAGTAAAAATCGGCATGATTTGAGTATGCTTATTTTTTGAATAGAGAAGTAACGGCTTGTAAGAAAAATTGTTAGTGCAATTCAATCTAATCTGTATAAGCAAAGTGGCTACCAAAATCATTACGTTTTTATTCTTGTAGGTGATTGCTTGTGGAAAACTCGTCACAGAACTGGCAAATTAACATCACTTAAATTACATGATGAGAAGGTGGAGCTGCAGACAAGAATTTAATACAAGTGAACGAACTAGGAAGAAAACAAAGCATATACATTTTGTTTAATGCAAATACAATACATTGAATTGATGAGAGATAAGTGGTCTTAGCTATACTTCACGGATTTCGGGATCTTATGAGATTCTGTTGTACTATGAGGTTAATCTGCATTGGCTCGTAAAATCAGATTATCAAGGAAAAAAATATCACGAAATGTGATGGCAGTAAATGATTAAAAAATGACAATTTCTCATATAGGTCCTATATAATATATACATATTCGAATCGGATTCGGAAAAAAAAAATGCATCCATGAAAACAGCTATTGTATTTCACGTAAAATGTACTGTTTTGGAGGAGAATAACACAAGCCACAAATCGAGGTGACTCCCTGCGATATGAAACGTTTTAATCAGTTGAATTACATACATTATAGTCACAGAGAAAATTACAAATAGATCTTACTCCAAAACGTCTAAGCACTGGGGTAGGATATCTAATATAGCCTAAGAAAATAGTGAATAGAGAAAGAGAAGAGGTAAAAAGTACATCCTGTCCATCTTCTAGCTAAAAACTAGGAAAGACTATTAAAAGTAGCACGGTGGCATTATCAAAGCTCAAAAATTAATCCATACATCGTTCTTGTCCTCTTTTATCAATTCATTTGACCATGTGTTTTTTGTCTTCTCCTTTTTTTTTTGGGGGGGGGGGCGGGCATGAAGAATGCAATTCCATTTTTCTAATTGATAACAATGTCGCTCCCTGTCATACCTGCCCCCCTGGAAGTATGTGGAAATGCATATTTGATGTCGTTCATTATGTAGATGGTTACCATCTTTCACTTGATAGCGTGACGAAATTGCACCCGCCAGTATGTTATTGTTCCGTTCATGGAACACCCTGTACAGGTAATTGACATGTAGATGGCGCTGTTTATCTTGTCGGTCTCGTGGGCCTTCTTTGCCTACTGTCGGTCTCGTGGGCTTTCTTTGCTTAGTGTCGGTCTCGTGAGCCTTTTTTGCTTAGTGTCGGTCTCGTGGGCCGTCTTTGCCTACTGTCGGTCTCGTGGGCTTTCTTTGCTTAGTGTCTGTCTCGTGAGCCTTTATTGCTTAGTGTCGGTCTCGTGGGCCGTGTTTGCTTAGTGCCGGTCTCATGAGCCTTTTGTGCCTAGTGTCGAAATCATGGGCTGTATGACTCCTGAGCCGTATAACTCATGGGCTGTATGACTCATGGACCTTTTATTGATGTCGGTCTCGTGGACCGTATGACTCGTGGGTGTCGGTCTCATGGGATGACCCCGGGAAGAAAGGCCGGCCGGCCGGCAGCCCGAACTAGAAGTTGTTTACAGGATTGACAGCGCGTATGCATGCAATTCAAAGGAGCCGCCGCGCGCACAGACGATCGGCCATAGGATTTAACACGCAATGCAATGGGACTAAAGTAACCAAAGCACATGTGACTCATTTCAGCGCTTCCTATTGGCTACATTCTTGAACCCATTTTATAATGCAATACCATGCATGCAGCAGCAGACGGTTACTAGACACTTAAACACATTACAGTTAGGTCTTGCATCTCACCCATAATGAACAGCACCCGGTAACGTTAGACATTAATTTTGTCAAAGTGGACTGGAAACGTGTCACTGTCAATTCCATTTTCGCCATGGCAGTCATCACAATTTATGAGAATAGTTAAGATTTTTACTTTTAATGTGGTTTTATTTCATTTTTAGATTACATTCGTTGGTACAAAATCAAGTTAGATTCATCACTCAGTTTTCGTTTTCAGTCAGTGATTAACCTTTGCTTTAACGTTTAGATCCTAATGTTTGATCCAGTTTGATCGAAGCTGCTATCTTGTGTAATGTTTACCAGGTACAGTAGATCCAGATGTAACAATAACATGTTAGGCCTAACACTTTAGAAATTTGGCATAGCAACGGGCTAGCCCGTGCGGAGTATGGCTGTCACGTTTTTACAGCGACTGGGCCTGGCTAAGTTACTTAACGTGGGCTTAGCTAGGCCTGCATGTAACGTTTATGCCTATTAAAAATAGAGTCTACTAACTCCGAAACACAGCCCGAACGCTGAACGCAAAGATATAACTGTGTACAAGGAGCGCCCCGGCGTAAGGCCTATTCTATACCGGTACATGCAATAGGACATTTGTTCTATAAGTTATAACTGTTATGTTATTGTAACTATACACAGCCCAGTCGCTGTACGTAGACCGTACGTGGTGACGCACAGCGTACTTACAGCGTCTGGTCGGGCTACTGTTAATGCGTTTGAGCCAATAGGGCCTAGAAGTCTTGTCTACAGCCCAGTAACAGGCCTAGATCAAAATCTCTTCAGTATGTTTTCAGGCTTGTTCTTAGTAAGGAGTAACTTCATGTAATACCCTGTTCTGTTTATCGAATTATAGCAATGACTTTGTTTTATCAACACGGTGTAGGTCTATTTTTGTATCTTTCAATTCATATGTCAGGGAAGTGGACGCACCAGCAACATGCACAGAAACCAGGGAACAAGTAACTCCGGCCGGGATGATAACCAGTACGTACGTGTTCGGGTCGCTGGTGCGGTTAGGGAACAAGGTAGACTCTACATTGATCAGAGATACAGCCCGTGACAGACCGTTCAGAACCGTAGGCTTAACACTAGCCAAGAAGGAGCTCGGCGGCCACAAGAATTCATCGATCAGAATAAGAGCCCGGGATAGCCCATTTACAGCATCAGCCAGAACCCTGGGCTAGTCGAGAATGAGCTGTGTGGTAAGACAATACATCGATCAGAATGACAGCCCGTGATAGCCCGTTGACAGCATCAGACAGAACCCTGGGCTAGTCAAGAATGAGCTGGGAGACCAAAAGAATACATCGATCAGAATTACAATTTTTACCCGGATAGCCCGTTGGCAGCATCGATCAGAAACCTACGCTAGCCAAGAATGAGCTGAGTCAAAGAAAAAACACTGATGCTGCAAGAGAAAACCTTTGAGAAATACATGTATGTAGATAGGGGAGGTAAATCCGTTTGCATTGACTTATACAGTGTACTCCCGTTATAACGAAGTCCTCGGGACCGGCAGTTTTCTTTCGTTATATCAGAATTTCGTTATAACCGAACAAATAAACAATAGAAATACATAGAGTGGATGACATTGCAGCCCAAATTTTTACTTCGTTATAACCGGAATTTCGTTATAACCGTGTTCGTTATAACGGGAGTGCACTGTAGTGTATTTTATAGCTGCTTTTTTCAGAATCTGCTGTAAACCAAAAATTCATGTCCGGCGACTTTTTGTTGTTTGTGTGATGGAGGGTCACATATGTTTTGTTATGATCCCAATACAGCATTTGCAACTTACAATGTACCAGTGATAATTATTCACTATTATTTGCATTTAACAGCTTTGAATCAACTGTATGGGGGGGGGGGGGGGTAGACGTAATGAGATCAGACCATCAGACCAGATGTCAATCTGAGAAGTGGAGTCATTCATAGTTTTAAACTTTAAAAGCACAAACGGAAAATGCTCTTTATACTTCTCCAGTCATTGTGTGGTGGATTTCTGCACACTTTTAAAGTTTGCACCTAGACTGGTAAAACTTATCGCATTTATTGTATACCCACGCAGGAATTACGTATTTTGTAGAGAATTAAAGATTACCGGTATGTAAGTTATTTCAAAGCACTGATGCACCTCTTGTCACCAGTTTATATTGTTTTTGCAGAAATACAAAATGTACATGTACATTTGTACGTGGTGGTGGTGTTTAAAAGACGGTTGCCAAATTTGGTGAACAAAATTACAAATGCTAACAACATATTATTGTCATAGGACTGCAAATTCAAACCTCAGCTTTAGGCCTGCATTGTATACAGTTTACTCTAATGAATATATGGCTCTGCTTTTAAAAAAGTGTAAACTTTAAATGATTCCTAGTGTTATATATTTTAGATCATGGTTGAGGAATTTTGTTCATTCATGCTTGTGAAACTGTGTGGGTGTGGTATCCTAGCTATTTTCCCCTTGGGATTCTTATTATCCTTCACATTATAAAACAATGTGTTCTTTTTTTTTTCTTTTTTTTTTCGTATATGCTGTAAATTGTCAGAGGTCATGATTAACCTGAATTGATTCTCTTCTTGTATTAGCAGTTGTATAGATGTGTCTATGGTGCTTTCAAATTGCAGAACAAAAAGAAAAAGGTCACTCGGATACAAACAAAGATAAATTAATTCAAGTACTCGACGTTATGAATGTGAAGTGAAGTGAAGAGAAGAAGTGTAAAGCTTATCCTCTCGCAAGTATCATACCAGCAATATAATGTACGTTTTCTGTGACAATACCAAAGGTCCTGTTTAATTGAATTGTTTCTTGCCCTTTGTAGTTGCTTTTAGGACAAATATGCTTTAAAAGAAAAAAAAATACCAAACAAACTAGCAAATATGTGGAAAAAGTTCCTCATACTACTTAAGTAATGTACTTGACTTCTCCCTATCTGAAAACCTACACAATTACTGTATCTTATCCATGCAGGAATTATGTCACAGAGAATTAGAAATTTTGTTATGTTTCAAAAGCCTGATGCACCTCTTGCTATTTCATATCATCTGTACAGAGATGTGTGATGGTGTTTCAAGAACTGCTCGGTATACAAATGACACATATTGTGGAAAAAAATAGTGAACAAATGAAAATATTTTGTTTAGAATATTTGACAGATTATAACATGACAAATACAAACCTCATCTTTAGATTGTAAAAGTTAAGGTGAATAAATACATTTCTGTGAATTTGTGAAAGGGCAAATTTCTATGGTTTTCAGTTATTGAGTAATATTTCATGAAAAAATATTGGTGAATTTCATGTACATGTATTCATGCTTGTGAAACTGTGTGTGCATGGGTGTGTTATCCTTGCTTTTTTTTCCAGTGTCAACGATAATGTATGACATGCTAATGTATTGCTAATATGTATGCTTTGTACGTATGTTTGACTGATGAGATGAAATTCAGTTAAACTCATTTCATTTCAAATGAGCTTGTGATGTACATTATTTTTCAACGCAGATAGGTGCAAATGTACCTTTAAGAATGGTGCCAGTGAAGCACCTTACCAGCACTGCATGTGAAACACACCGACAATACACAGACATCAACTCACATACTACATTCTAAGGAAAAAAAAAGGCTCTTTTGAGCACCATTAAATAGTTCTCAGCACTGTCACAATAGCGACACCTTTTTGGAGCCTGTGAGAACCTTTTTAAATGGTGGCTGTCAGCACATTTTAACGTTGGTGCCCATCAGAACCTTTTCCATTGAAATGGTTCTCATGAGCACCTTTTGAAAAGAGTAAAAAAGGTGCCCATCTTTAGTCAAAAAGGTGCCCATGGGCACCTTTCAAATGGTACTCACGAGCACAATTTCATCGGGAAAAAAGGTTCTAATGGGCACGTTTTGCAAAAGGTGACGACAAGCACCATTTTAAAAAGGTTCTCACGAGCACCAAAAAGGGTGTCGCTACTGTGACAGTGCTGATAACCATTTAATGGTGCTCAAAAGAACCCCTTTTTTCTAAGAGTGTAGTCTGTACGCAACCATGTATTATGTTGTGTCAGAAGCAGCTCACGAACACAGGCGGCACACATACCAAGTTCAGCATCACTTAAAGTATGTCACTCCCAAGCGTCACTTTGTAGAGGATGTTAAATTGGTACACTTATTTTGTTACCAACTTTTGTTACCAACTCTTGCTACCAAGTTCTGCTACCAAGTTTTGCTACCAACTCAGTCACGCTAACGTGGAACACCTTTCACAACCATATGGTGGCACAGGTATCGTTCATGGCACGGGGTAAAGTGCTATATCGCAGCGTTACCAACTTCCTCAGGCGACGACTGGAACTTGGATTGGGCACAGTGCATATGCGGCAAGTCACATTACCACTTCTCCTGAAATCCAACGGCACCGACTGGAACTTGGATTGGGCACGGACTATGCGACAAGTCACATTACCATTATACCCGAAATCCAATGACTTGTTAGTTGGTCTTCTAAGGAACAGTGCTCCAACTCAGGAACATGTACCACCTCTCTGCAAGCTTGTTATATTGTGGGAGACACAGTGAAGAAAGCAATTCAGGAACACATGTACAGTTTATTACAGGTAGAAGTGCACATGAACACATTTGACATTAACATACACGGGCTACTTGTTGCGGACTATGCCACACAACGGCCACATTATATACCTCTCCTCCTATCGCGGAATGAGGAGGCACTTCCGCAAGGCCGTGAGCAATGTAGCCTTTAAACAAGGCGACTCGCTCTGCGTGCCCCCGTATAGCGCGTTTACCCCACAAACCTGTTGGCCGGCGAGTGGAGCGAGCCGCCTTTATCCACTCGTTCAGGGATGTGTACTTTTGTCGTTGTTGTTGCTTTATATTCTTTGACAAATTTGCGTACAAATTTGCGTACAAATTTGACGCAGAAAATACACACGGCACCAAGGCAAGCCGCGCGCGCTTGTTGACAAATTTGTACGCAAATTTGTCAAAGAATATAAATTTGTTAGCAAGCGCGCGCGGGTTGCCTTGGTGCCGTGTGTATTTTCTGCGTCAAATTTGTACGCAAATTTGTCAAAGAATATAAAGCAACAACAACGACAAAAGTACACATCCCTGAGCTGATGAACGAGTGGATAAAGGCGGCTCGCTCCACTCGCCGGCCAACAGGTTTGTGGGGTAAACGCGCTATACGGGGGCACGCAGAGCGAGTCGCCTTGTTTAAAGGCTATGAGCAATCTGGCAAATACCCACAGTAGTCATTCAAATTATTTACAATGTTGGCGTGGTTATCAAATTCGTACAACGATTATACATTTCAGCAGTACCTCTTGTACATGGTTACTATAATTCGGCATGTATCATCGGTCTAAACCGGAGTTGGTATTAAAATACTTCAAACTTGCCCATGACAAACAAGTAACCACATATGCAATAATAAATGTTAAAACTCATAATAATGCACTACCACATTAAAGCGTTTACCCAACGTTTCGATAGTGCCCCCTTTTTATGCTATAGGTACAATCGATCATAACATAATAATTGAACAGTTAAATCAAATCGGTTTCACCGAATTTCGTTACAATTTATACATATATATATATATATATATATATATAAATTCGTATATATTCGTATTCAATTTGTTCACTAAATACGCTCGAAAGACAGACTTTCTTGACCAAATACACCAAAGGATGACGCCCCCCCCCCCAAGAAAAAAAGACTTTTCATTGCCCGTCAGAGATCTTCCCCCTGATTTTTCTTTTAAAATTTAGTTAAAAATATATTGCACCCGAAAATTTGATCTCATTTTTGCTAACGTTAAATTTTACTTCAAAAAAGAATCTTTAAAGCCAAAAATAGAATCAACATGAACGAGGTCACTATAGACGTGTGTGCAGTGACATTGGTGCATTTGTGTGGGCGTGTGTGTAATGTACACCGGTTAGTGGGGTTCTCATACTCTTTCAGTATCTTTGATATATTTGTGCAAATGCATTGTGTGTTGTTGCTGTGGTTGCAAGATTTTAATGTTGTTACCACTCTCTGCAGGTTATGTATCATATACTAGACCTCTGGTGCATCATGAATGTAGTCTTGAAGCGTATCTTATTCAAGAGGCTCCTTTCTGATGTAATATGTGATCAATGCAAAGTCCTCTTGCAAGTAACAATTCATCTGATACAGAAATGATACACACGTTGGAAACGTACTATTTTCAGTTCAATGTAAATAATTATTTTTTTCGAATGACATATCTGTCTTCGATACATATGCGAAGACAACAAGACTTAACAGGGGTGAATGGTGATGGAGTCTGAATACTAATGAAAGGTTTCTAATTGGACAAAATCGTAGTCGCTGCGGGAACAAAGGCGGGACTAGTTTCAGAAAGGAGGAAGTATATTCATATAGCTATGCTTCATATCAACTCCATGGGATATTTTTGCATTTTTGGCTCAGGAACAATTCGAAGTAAAAGTGGTATAGGACTAAATGTTTATGATTGACCAGGGAGGTGATGGGTTGAATCATCCTGGTCGTAAATCATGGTTTGATTACACTTGTTCCTTGTTATGGAGTGACTGGGGCTGGATGTTGTCACTATGCAGTGAGGGCACAATGGAGTCATTCTAACATTCTATACTGGTAGGCCTATACTCGAGGGATGGCGGAGGTCCGTGTCTCACTGCAAGTGGAGATAGAGTATTGGTAGAGGTCAACGACTGGCTGGAAAAAAATAAAGAAACAGTTCTGATCATCATAGTGGGATGGATATTGATAGAAAGGGTTAGCAATGGATTTGAGTATAATTACACAACATAGAGCCCCGTGGCAGTATCATTCAACTGTCGACAATGTACACACCATTGAAGCTCTTCCTGTTTTTGCAGGGGTTTATGAATCTTCTGACTCTTCAGATTTTGAAAATTCAGTTTGTAGTATTCACTCGCCATCAGAAAAAAAAAATCATACATTTTCAAGAGGAAAGTTGAACAAAAATTGCTGTTTGCTTTTGCTGGGCTACGATTGTTCTAACTCGGTAGAAGGAAATGCAGTCAAGATGATTTAGTAATAGTCTGTAGGTTGCAGTTAATACAGTTAAGAATTCTGCCAAGCAATTTGACATTGATCTCAACACAACGAAACCAGTGTTTGTCTTCCTCTGGTGAAAGGAAAAGGAATGCTGGGTGTCATCGTGGCTGTTATTAGAAGTTGTGTTATGTTTGGAAACTCCAAAGAACAGAAAAAAAAAGAAATACGAAGAGAGTGAAGATATGTAGCTGGATACTGCTCACTGCAACTAAACATTTCAAAGTGATGCATTTCTAAATGTGGGTAGGTCTGTGTATGTTACATATTCAAGATTAAAAAAGAAAGCGTTCTTAAATCTAACAATTTCATTGTGAAGGATAAAGGAAACAAATTCACCATTCATCCTTTTTTAATTCACCATTCATCCTTTTTTTTATGCAAAAGGCTTTATGTTTGCAATATCTATGTTCATATTTTTGGGATGACCACTATGTGTATGTCCAGTTAAGTATCTGATGATATACCATTTGACTTGTGCACTGTTTTGCCTGTGTTGCGAAAGGCTTTGACGTTGATATATATACCGGGTGTCCGCCCCCCCCCCCCCCCCCGGAAAAAAAAAAGCGGAACGGTGGATTTTCAGTACCTCGCGTTCTAAAAGAGACACATATTTTTTGCATCATTAGAAAAAGCATTTTCCGGAGAAGACAATGATACCATAATCATTAAATTTGGTGCAGAACTTTGTATTATACACCCAATCCTATCAATGCAGACACTTTCAAATTTCGTTGGATTTTTGCGACGTATGAGCGAAGAATTTAGGTGCGACACGCGTTCCATACGGTGTATTGTGTAAGGCAGTTGATCCATAACCACAAAATTTACACAACTGGGCGTATATATATATATATATATATATATATAAATATACATATATATAGAGAGAGATTCAGACAGAGACTGT
This sequence comes from Diadema setosum, assembly GCF_964275005.1. Taxonomy (NCBI): domain Eukaryota; kingdom Metazoa; phylum Echinodermata; class Echinoidea; order Diadematoida; family Diadematidae; genus Diadema; species Diadema setosum. Next base: position 11,502,765 of record NC_092687.1, on the reverse strand, counting down.
GTGCTTGATTGTTTCAATTTTTGGAATGATAAGAGATCATATCCGCTGGTGCTATGATTATGATTCAGATTTGTCATTATATGACCAAGATCTGAGTATACACTTTATTACAATAAACAAACCCTGGATGATGTGTGGATGTGGAAAAGCTTTAATTCAACACTTAATTTTTAAACCAACAGCACTGTAGTTTACGGAAACATGCTTGCATAAAGTAAATCACTTTGTGTCATTAACCCTTTATTTGCCATAGTGGAAACCCCCTGTATGCCACGTTATTCTGAGACACGAAGGTAGTCATGATTTGAGAAAGAATTCTGATTTTCCAATCTATATAACATGTATAACTTCTAACTTCTGTTAAGCTGGACATGATAGTGAACAAAGTTGAAGAGGAATGCCAAGCTCTGCTTTGATATAAATTGTATGACAAATCTATTTCTATTTATATTTTTTAATGACCAGTTGCTACATTACTGTAAAGGCATGACTTTTGCACATGAAACCATGAGACAAACTTAGAATTTACACGCAAATTTAGTTGGGAACACCGCTTGAAAGTCAATCACCACATAGAACGCTAGTATGTAAAAGGAACAAAAGCGCGAGAAAAGCTTTCATTGTAGCGCGGGATTAGGCGATTTATCGATCGGTTTAAGCGGATTAGTGCGTTTGAGCGGAATATGCGAAGTTGGCACGCCGTCGACTGAGAGGGACGTGCAAACATGGCACATAAAGAGATAAGCACTAATATAAAAACATGCAGCTTAATGATTTGGAAACATCACTGAACATCTATTTCTTTTTTTTCCAGTGATCCAAATATAGAGACCAAATAAGAAAGAAGACATTACTGTATCAAATCAATTCACTTTCAATAATCAAGCACAAATATCGTTCAACCATGCAGTTGACTGATTTAGTAACATTTATAATTGAAATCAGCACCCGAAATTATCCCATTGTACAATTTGTCATTTTTCCAAGTATAAAGATTCACATTGAAAGAACAAAGATACCATATTCTGCATAAATTGATCAAATTTGCATAATCAAACACTGATACGAAGTTCGCATTTAGACTGATGGTTTCACCATTCATAAATGAATCAGCAACCAAAAACCCCACTGTACAAATTTTCATTGATTCAAACGTATAATACCACGATGAAATACAAATATTTGGATGTTTCCATCATGTTTCCATGTTGCCATCATTTTCATCATGTTTCAACGTGCACATTTATGATTAAATAATGTTCACACGTACACGTCAAAACAACTGGAGGAAAAATGATTCGAAAGCAGATCCACAGCAAGAATGATATTATGGATAGATTATAACTATGCTAAGTTGGATGTATACTGTATACAGGTAAAGTCTTTTAATTTGTACATTCAGTCCGTCACCATACTAGAATTTTTAGTATACCGTTGCAATACGATATGTTATAAAATTCTCCAGGCATCACCCGTGCAATACATTTTGTGTTTTTCACATTTTAAGTTCTTTTATATTTATGCTATGCTTTGTTATTCTAGTAATATCTCGTAAGTATTTTAACTCTGTACATGCATGTGTTACTTGTGACCGGCAAATTGATTTTTGTAATGTATGCGAAAATTTCGTGTTCCACCTAATGAACATATCCTCAAAAAAATGTACGTCTGCTGGCTGTACATGGGACGTAAAATTCTTTTATGCAAAATTATACTCAGTTTTCGTCACGGACTTGCTTCAGCTGTGTTTGAATAAAGATCGTATAGCCCATTAAACGTTATTGGCGATATTGTTCTGAGTCGTAATCAACCAAGATGTAGCCACACGATAATATGTGACCCTGCACCTCAAAACAAACAAAAAGCCAGACATGAATTTTTAGTTAAGACCATATTCTGAAAGAGCAGACTTTAAGCTTTAAAATGAAGCATAACTAATGGACTCTCCTAACCTATCTAAATATTGGAAAGAAAACACAAACTCAGGAAAAGTGTGAACTGAGAAAAGAGGCTCTGAAGTACAGTGTCTATTCAAGCGCTTAATCTTTACCAAACCGTGTTGGCTGTGCGATGAATGGGACAAAAAAACTGGAAGTAAACCACCAGAGTAACAACAATGAAGGGATTATCAAATTGAACTGAAATTAAGCATGCCTCATTAACACATTCTGTCCATAATTAATCCCGACTTTCAAAGCAGAAACACTATCTTTTCAAAAGTTATTAAAGTTGAAAGTGAAGAGTGTGGACAAGGTTTTTGCAGAAATGAAAAAAAAAGATTCTAAAGACACACCTAATCACACTATTCTACTAAAAAAGGTTCGAGATAAACTGCTAAAAAAAACAAACTTTCCTGCCCGTTTTATGATACCAAATTTTAGCATAATGTAAAAGAAGACCCGTTCTTTCAGAAAATATGAAAAAGTCAAGTTGGGCTAGGTTGACCCATTTCACTTATTTTCAGTCCTCACGCAAAATCAGTGTGTGCGACTTTATGTTCGTTTTGAGGTGCACGGTCACATAGGCCTATGTTTGATTTGAGTTTATGTCCTTCCTTTGTCAAATAGGAACCGAAATCATATTTTTAGACTAAACTCCGAGATAAAAGAACGTCCGTGATGATTAAAACGTTTTCGGGTAGGCCATTAAACGATATTGGCGATATTGTTCTGAGTCGTAATCAACCAAGATCTGGCCACACGATAATATGTTTGTTTTGAGTTTCTGTCCATCCTTTTTTCAAATAGGAACCGAAATCATATTTTTAGACGAAACTCCGAGATAAAAAGAACGTCCGTGATGATTAAAAAGTTTTTGGGGTGGACACCATCTTGCTCTGATGGCGAAGGTACATTTCACCTTTGGCTCTCTAGCCGAGGAGCTGCATGTCATTTTTGGAGCTGACTGAGGCTCGTCCGCAGTTTTTGGACCATGCAATTCACCGAAAACCAAGCAAATAATTAATATTTTCTCTGAAAAATTATCTCCTGATCTCCTTCTGGGCAATACATATGTTGTAAGGATGTCAAATTTCTTATAATTTTCATTGACAATACCTTTTCAAATTTTTGAAAGAGTTAGAAAGGCTAGGTACTCTCTGCCGATTAGTTATCTGTCCTGGAACATGACCCTAGTAGTAGAACGAACGTCCGTAACAATTCCAGCGAACGTCCGTGACGTTCCACCGATAGGGATAAATTTGTCCCGAAAGTCTCATGTATTCTTTCAGAATAACTGGTCTCCATAACGGACGTTCGCTGTAATTGTCATGATATTAAATGCCTTAATTAATTCTTATTTTTCTCTTCACGACGATTTTTCTCTCATTCCCTAAGTAGCCTGAACATGCTGCGACCAAACAGAAAACAAAAACAAAAACAAAACAAAACAAAACAAAACAAATCCGAAAAGTGCTACGCACTGACATTCAGGATAATGACGGAAGAAGTCTGCAATGGGCATGTGTTGAAGAAGAAACGGAAATAAGTTTCAAAAGGACGTGGAAGCAGTTGAATGAAAATGAGAAGAAACAGAGAAGAGATCGAGCTCCAAAAACACTGAAAAAAAGAATTGTCAGTGCACTATCGTTATACCAAATTCCTCTGGAGAAGCTTTTTTTTTTTGGTTTATTTTTTATTTATCGAAATGCCGTCACAATCGAACACAAATAATGCAGTATACAATTATTGTCTGATAAAAAGACGCAAACCCTCCGCTTATCATGACATGGTGTTTTTTTTTTTTTATACTCATCATTGAAAGGCGATGTTAATTTGTTTCTTTCAAAGATGGGTTTTTTATATTACATTTAAGAGACAGAGAGATCGTCAATTTGTTTGTGCTTTTGTGCTTACTTTGAAAACACATGCTAAAGAAGTAATGATTAAGAATAGGTTAAAGGTTGCACTTTGATACGTTCCCTCTTCCAAAGATTTGTTACTCCGAATGTCCAAAGGTTTGTTATTCCGAAAATGAAAAAAAAAATGTTTCTTGTTAATTCACGAGGTTTCTTATCAAAAATGTTCTTATTCCAAAAGTTTGTTAGCCCGAAAATTAAATATTAAGGTTCATTATCTTTAGGTCCGTTCTTCTAAAAGTGAAATGGGCTTGATATTCGTTTAGGTGAAAACGGTTATCATGAGGTTTTGAAATTTGGAGGATTTGGTTGTTAACTTGTTTCTCCACATTTGGATAAGCGAACCTGATTTTTCATGTTCCAAATAATAAACCTTTCGATTAACCTTCGGAGATTCCTATCATTTACCGAATAAAAAAGCTTCATGATTATACGAACTCTATCAATTTTCGCATTGACAAACTGTATGAATAACGAGCCTCCGAAATGACGCGTTACAAAATGTTTGTTATAACAAACCATATTGTACAATATGGAAGTCACAAACATCCATCCAAGTTATATGGATTATTGTGTCTTGTTATGACGAAACTTCGCAGTATCGAACCTAATGTCATTTCTGACTAATATAATAACACAAATTCTCCTCGGTAATAGTGTGTAACACAAGCAGCAAACGCAGAAGGATTTCTTCCTAATGTATTCGTTTGCCCTCTCCAGCTAAACTTCGTATTTCTATAACGGAGCACATTTCCTTTTTTTTAATGTTAATTCTTTGTCATATTTAGCTGTGACCATGGTCGTTATAAAGCAAATTTTGCATTGTAGAGTTTAGATAACCAATTTATGACTTGAATCTTCACTTCGTAATAACGAATTTTGGATAAATATATTCGTTCTCAAGGATGGACTACGTCACTGAGATTACACGTACGTTTGCACGTTCATTTACGAGAGATGAAAACATTGTTTTCTTTGTTTCCTCAGCATGAGAAGATAAACAAGCTTTTATAATTGAGAATTGGTAATATCTATTCAGGATTTTGGAGAGGAGTTTGTTCTCTACATGAAATTGCTGTTTGTTGTGAGCAGAATGCGTTTCCAACTCAAGAGAGCTGCATTGTTCAATATCTTGTTTGTTTCGAACGTCCGTGAGCTATATGCGAACCTCCGTGTTGAAAAACTATGCTATGTTTGTTGGGCTATAGAGATTGCTTAGATCAGATACATCGAGGATTAAAGTATGGGATAGTGAAATAAGAGGTCAAAAAACTGAGTTTCTGTAAAATGCGCGTAAAGTGGAGAAAGTATTTAGTGGAAGAGCAATATTTCAAGAGAAATTACGAATTTGGTTAAATCATCAGTTGTCTACCATTACGTACAGGTTAAGAGTACAAGGTTACTATTCTGCTAACACGTACACTTGTCGCTTAAGATATTTCGTTACGATTTTGAACTGCATCAGATCTTTGCAAACTACTTTAAATGGCATTCAAATGTATGTGCAGTATTATTCCTCACGGACGTTCGCTGCTCTAGACATGGTAAACTTCCGCGGTGAATAAAAACTTGTTCCTCTGGGAAAATCCTAGTATAATTGGGTTTATATTAAAGCTTGAGTTATACTCTTTCAGGTAAAGATAAATGATTTGAAGAATTTCGTACTTTTTAAATTTAGCCTTGTTTTGGCTCAATTGTACATCGTTCAAAATTCTAACCCATGTATATATATATATATATATATATGCCAAATGGAGACATTTGCGATTAAAGGTCAAGAAAATTACAGAGAATAATAAGAATCTGTTTGTTTCTTTTGACCATAACTGGAAAGTTTACCTTTATACATCATTTAAAAGTCATTATGTTGTACTTTATGATAGAAACCGAACTTCAAAATCTTCAAAAAAGGTCTTATCGGTTTTTGCAAACAAACTCTTTATATATATATATATATATATATATATATATATATATATACTAAATTTTATTTGTCCACCAAAAACGATGGAAAGACAGCCTTTCTTCACCTAGGGTGTAATATCACAGTTGCGTGCAAGACCTGTCGATGTTATCATACAGATTCATGACATCTTTATCAAACAAAAGGTTATATGTGTGGCGCTCCGACAAAATGAGTCATAAGTCGCACGGGGAGTTTTCCCGTAATGAGCCGAAAATGAAGGGGAAGCACTACTCGGGTCGAAATTTTTTTATGACGGATTTTGATTCCTTTATGTTTTATCTGTTTGTACAGAAAATTTCAGCGTGTGAAAATGAGTACAAGTGTCCCAAATCACCGTTTTTCTGAGACAATTTTTTTCGGTTACATTTTTTTCGAACGCTCGCCTTTGCGTTGCGTTTCGCACCTATTGTTCTTGCCAGATCGAGACTCCGCCTCCGTTGCTAGGGTGTATGCTAATGAGGCATTGCTCTTGACCCCTTTGAAGACAAAAACAAAGCATGGTGCGCGCGGCGGCGTCGGCGGCCAAGCGGCGAGGGCTATAGAATTACGCAATAATAGTGAGCTGACCAAGGCTATTGATTGCATGACCAGCGAGTTTCGTTTGATACATGCACTCCATTTCAATGAGTGGTGATTGACATGACGCACAAATCGCACTGAAAAAAATAATTCCAACGAACGATCACGCAAAATTTATGATACTTTATCTATGAGCTAATACAATGATCACATATCGAACTCGAAACCTTTTTTATGCGTGTGTGTACTTTTACAACGGTTATTAATTGGCCTCATTAATGAATTTGTTCAAATAATCATAACTTTCGTTCCCTGGTATGTGACTTGCTGTTTAAAGTTCATCTCTGGAGATATAGTAGGGCCTAAGTTGTCAATTATTCTCGTTTTTATAAAGTCGACAATTTGTGTGATAATTCGCCAAATGTATGTAATGCGTACTATTATTTCCCTGGTTAATGAAACTTATTGCCTTATTACTTATGATGGTTTGGGCCGTGACGGCATGGAGAGAAATAGGAAGACAAACATTATTAATGCCCAGATAGCTCGTGTTCCCTTTGGAGGATATTCTGACTCTAGTCATCTGTGTATTTTTTTTTTTTTATTTGAGAAAGGGACAGAAAGCTGTGTCGCTACTCAAAAGTGTGCTTCTTCATTTTGTTTTGTTTTTTAATCAGAATGTTTGTAATGAAAGTTGTTTGCCGTGTATTGCGTGTAGCTGACATGTGAGAGGTCAAGTCTGCAAAGAATTGGGACAATTGGGTTGGCTAACAGCTTTGCCAAGTAGCAGCGCTAATTGCCCATTGAATTGCGTATTCTGAGGAATTTCGAATGAAAGAACTCGCACGGCAATGTTCACGCCTTGTATCCGAGTAAACCCCGCATCAACGAAGCCTTAAACAATGAAAGGTAAACTTCCTGCTATCAAGGGGTGGATAATCACGCAACCAGTATTCTTTCTTCGCCATTGATAGCAGAATCAATGACGGAATGGAGCAACAGTGTTGGAGGATCGGCATTATGTCTGCTAATTTGTAAAGGAATTTTTCAGTCTCCTTTTGTGTTCAGAACCACAGTCAGTGACGCTAACTTACTCTATCTCCTACAAGCTATCGTTACCATCTTAAAACGTGAATTTTATGAAAGGCTAAAAGTGATCACGGAATCAGTTCTTCCGCGTGACACATGCAGGCTTTTATAAAAGCATACCAAGCTTAAATCGTTTACCTGTATAGAAAGGGCGGGGATACACACTTATCGCAATCATCCGGATTTGAGAGTGATACACTCTACTACTTTTCTTCATCTTTCCCCCGACAAAGACCATGGTAATTCAAAACAAACAAACAAATAAACAAACAAACAAACAAACAAACAAACAAGCAGTTGATTTATATCAGAACGTAGAGATTTTTTGTGTGTTTCATGTATGTATAGGTCATCTCTTGATGTATAGTAGGCATTTGTTGTCGTTTTTACAGCGTTTCCTAATAAATGCCTATAGCGAAAACCCAACAAAACTTCTATCAAGGAGGGAAGGGAACTTAAATCTAAATATCACATAGTTTACAGAAATCAGACATGTAAATAAGGCAATCATATACATCCGCACGGCCGATTGTAATCTCTTACTATGATTATCAAACATGATCGCCTGCATTTACGTGCTTTTTTCTAATTTCTTGAACTTTGCCTCATTTTCTCTCTTTTTTTTTAAACAATTGCTCGAAACATTTAAAAATTGTAACACAGTCTGCTATCCCACAACATAATATTCCATTTGATTTGTCACTTATTGTTGGTCGGGTGACGCCAAATGTTGGAATCTCGAGCGATGATACACGGCATTTTGTTTGTTGGTTTTCGTCTCTTTGCTCAAAAGAATTTTGACTACGATTACAAGACATAACTGATGCTTTACAGAAGTGATCATCAATTCAGTAAGGATTAGTCAAGTCATGAATTCACTTTACCCATCATGACTGTCTAATCGAACTACGACATTGTTTGGGTAACCGCGCCTTTTTATTCTCATAGTTCAAACTAATTCTTGACATAATCAAAACAAATAATTCTTTATTAAATTTCTCAAAATACTCAATAGACGGCCTAAGTCAAAACTTTCTACAAAGATTGCCTATACGGCAATCTTTACTAGCCTAAACAAGTTTTCTAGAGCTATCAGTTCCCCCTATGACAATGACTTCGATCGCGTTTTGAACTTGTATCGAACTACTTTCAAAACAGCTATTACCTTTGTAGTTCGATTAATAAACCAGTCTTTTGAATTCATAACCAACATTCGTAATCGTAACAATACAGTAACATAGTACTGCATGTCAATAAAAGTTGGAAAATGTAAATGCTATAATAGTAGCGCAAAAAAAAAAAAATGAGTAACGATTATCTTCGTACATTCTAATTCCTAGTGATGTCGCTACGAAAATGACACATGGTTTGGTTCAAGCAAATAAAAGTAAAAAGGAATGGGATATACTTCTAATGATAGTACCACGCCGTACAATGCATTTCACTGTATTTTGTAACATTTGGTTACGTTTCTATGCGCTTTACGTATACGGAAAATAAAAGGCAGATTGGTGCTATTAACATGCTAACACGCAACGCATTCAAAATGTTTTTTGAAATACACCATATACAATATAATGTTTTAGTATACGGTTTGAAACTTTGAATTTGCGAGTCCTTTATGAAATTATGAGCAGGGTTATTACATTATCAAGCAAAAATTAAAGTATTTAGGGATTCGGATTTGCGCAGGAGACTAACAGTGCTATATATGGCGATCGTTCGCAACAGAGACAATCCTCTTCAATAGATATACAATGTAATTCTGTTTTCATGAATTGAAAGGGAAACGAAAAGAAGTCAACTTTTTAACTTCATTTAGCTTTCTCACCAATTGAACTTGATTTGATCTGCCATGCATGATATCGCTGTGTGCTCTATTAATTATATTAAATCATTTAATCGGCGTGATTGTTTTTATGCAGAATATCACGGGTAAGTTTAATTCATTGAAGTTCATAATGTTTGTACATATGGCGTGTTCGTTGTTTTCTATTTTCATTTTTATAATATATCACGTGTCCATTATCTGATTCTGACCACGAAAATATGGCGACTATTTAAATGCGGAGCATGTACTGGAAAACTGTATGGTCTCCTGCCAGTATAGACAAACTAATTTCTAGTCTATCCCCGCTTAAAATTGAAATGAAATTGAACAAAAAACAAAACGAAGTTCGACTTTCAGTAGATTTCAACCGTTTTGTATAGTGCCTGATTCATGTAATGGACACAATTCTTTAGCACATAAGCAATCACACAACTTTCGTGAATAGATGTGTCTTAATGATTGCATCCCATGGAAGAAAACTCGTCTCCTTGCCTGAATTTTAGCTTCTTCCTGTTCAAGCTCCCGTGAAAGAAATAGTTGAACATCAATCGCAATCATTAAGAGAGGCACATCCGTAGAAATAAGCACAGGAGTACTGAGACACACTGCGAAATAAAAACGGGCCTTTTATCGCTATTGACAACGCATGACATTGGAATGCTTTTTTTTTTTCCTTGGGGGAGGGGGGTAATACAATTGATTATTCTGAAGGTTCGTTAATCACACAATGAAATATGGTTTGCTATTAGCTTAGGTTCGTTAACAAGAAAATTAAATGCGGTTCCTTTCCGGTAGTTCCTTTACCCGAAAGTAATCAAGCAATCATTTTTTTTTTTTTCTGATAAGGTTTGTGAATACAAAACGAAGTGAAGAAGGCCTAAGTATTAATTCCGAATATTTTTCAGTATTATTATTTATGATCCACTTCTCAAACGCAGAAAGATTGTAACTGCACATGTGATGTAAAAAAAAATCCGCTTAAGCTACAAGTTAATTGTTTTTTATATGCTATGCTATTAGAAAAGTGACTGAGAATCATTGTAAACCCAACGTGAAGCTGTCAAGCCTACATCAACCTTTGCTTCTGATACTTCTGATAAGCGATAATTACTGTGCACGCAACGCCTATAAAGGAAATGTGCCTTTAATATGGCGGGAATTCATAATGTTACGGCTGTATACAGCTGCAGCAGAAAAGACGCGAAAGCAGTTTTTGATGCTCTGCAACATTACGACCATGTGCGTAATTTGAGGGTTTTAAGTACACGCAAAGAACACGATCTCAAAAGACGACTATCGTTAATCAACTTCATTGACTTTTTCTACCGATGCTGTCTTTTGAACCCCCGCTTAGAATAGGTTCTCAGGTTCTATTTAATAGGTATTGGTACTTGCTAAACGCATCCTCTTTAGTTTCCATTGACAACAACATGGGAGGAGAATGGAAGCGATGAACGCCCTCGCTAAAAGACGCTTCTCGTAAGACGCATTGCGTGCCCGCCTACAATAGGTTCTCAGGTTCTATTTAGGTATTGGTACTTGCTAAACGCATCCTCTTTAGTTTCCATTGACAACAACATGTATGGGAGGAGAATGGAAGCGATCAACGCCCTCGCTAAAAGACGCTTCTCGTAAGACGCATTGCGTGCCTTCTTTTCTTTCTACTGTTTCCTATTGTTTGTGAGTTAAAAATTGCGGCAAACCACAACGCAGCCGACACACAACGCGTACCGACTCATTCACGCGGCAGCAGCGGCACGGACACAAACGCGCCGAAGTTTACATTCGGGCTGCCGTATTGGTCAGAATCGTTAATGATAGACCTGTCCTGCGATTGGTTGATTATCTTACATACCCAAGCTATCGCCTTATACGGTAGTGCGTGCGATGGAGCGTAAACGCCGTCGCTAAGCAGGACAGTTGTATTGTTTCGTCCCGTGAAAGAAACAGGTTGTGAACATGAACATAGCCTGAACTTCGAGAGCGATTTTCTCCGTTATTTAGAAAATCAACTGACATAACAAACGTGGTTAATATTCGTTTTTATGATCTATAGGGATGTCGAAATGAGTTGTATTACATATCAGTGTAAAGCTTAGAGTCTGTAGAATTCACTTATAGGCATAACTACGATTTCATTTTTTGCGACTTTTGACTCATTCCGACGGAGCGCCACACATATATACATTAACCGTCAATTAGTAAGGAACGGGTAGCAACAGCTTGCTCACGTGTCATCTAAGAGATAACAAGTCTATTAGATTTTGTTGTGCTTACGTGCAAAATCTACAATGTTATTTTTTTTCTCAGGGAAGGATTCTTAACTGTTATAAGTGATGTGATACTCATTTCAAAACACGCAAGCTGAAGTGTTGTATCGTTGAAGTGCAAATTACCATATCACCGGGAACCCTAGTAAATGTTTAAAAATGATATAATGCTCAATTCAAGTGGACGCTTCTAACAAATATCGTATATATTCTAAATAGAGCTGACATTGTGGAAAAGGTGAGTACTTATTAAAGAGGTTATGAATAAATGGTGTATTAAAACGTTGAATAGTATCGAACTTTTATCTGAGTAAAAAATACGACGAAGAACAATATGTGAACCTTGCTATCAACAGCAAAATTATTATCAGATAATGCTCAACCTTTACTAGAAAAAGATTCAAAATATTTTCTGGCAACTTCTCCCAATATATGTATCTATAATTTCTTTTTTTTGATAAGTCCACTAAATACGCTGGAAAGACAGACTTTTTTTGACCAAAGGGTGAAATGTCACACAAGACCAGTCGATGACATCATAACGATTCATGGAATCTTTATCAAACACAATGTTATACATTAACCGTCAATTACCAAACACTGGGAGCAACAGAATAATAATATTTTACGTACGTGCAAACACTGCACTGTTAAAGGTTGTTTTTTTTTTCAGAAGAACTGGTAGCTATTTCAAGTGATATGGTACTCACTTTAGAACACAAAAGCTGAAATTTTGTATTGTTAAAGTGCAAATTATCATAATTCTTTAGGTTAGGAAAGTCCATATGAATCGAGTTATACATCATTTTAAAGCTTAGATTCTTCTCTTTCAGAAAATTTCTCCTAACTAGAAATCAATGTCTGGCGACTTTTTGTTGGCTTTGTGATGCAGGGTCACTTATAATCAATATATGCACATACATAGTTGAATTTGTCCACTAAATACCATGGAAAGACAGACATTCTTCACAAAAATATGTAATGTTACAATTGCGTCCAAGACCTGTCGGGGTTATCATAAAGATTCATGTAATCTTTATCAAACAAAAGGTTATACATTAGCCGTCAATTAGGAAGGAACGGGTAGCAACGGATTGCTCACGTGTTAGTTAAGAGATAACAAGTCCAATGTAGAAGTCAAACAGAATCAAGTTTCAACTTCCAAACACAAAAATGAAGTGAGTGCATATTTAGAAGGCTTAATATTTTGAAAATGTACTCCCTATGTATATTACAAGTTTTGAGCTGGTGCTTTTACTAGGAGATTGAAAGACAAAACAACATACTGGTTTTAAAATCTGAGTACGTATACTATGAATGCCCTTACCGTTATTTTTTTTTTGTATTGTAATAAAGGCATTGTTTTCTGCAATTTTAGTTCAGTGAAGGCCAGACAACTAAATTAAATATTTCATATTTAAGAAAAAAAAAAATGATGTGAAATTACAGGTAACGCATAATGTAAAGATCTACCAAAATGTACGTAGTTATTAAAATATAAAAGAAAAAAGATATTATCCTGGAGCGCTATTTTGAGTACTAACGGTTGAAAAAAAAATATTCTTTAAATATTACCAGGCATTGAGATCACCTGAAAAAAACAAAAAACAAAAACAAAAACTGGTGTTTCAGACAATCATAGCTTGTTCTACAGGAAATAAATCATAAGGTGCGAAAATTAGCAATTCTACATTGTACAAAATTCTCACCCACATATATATAAAATAAGGGTGAGAAGTCTGTCTTTCCAGAGTATTTGCGAGACAAATAAAAATCTCTCTATCTCTCTCTCTCTCTCTATATATATATATATATATATATACATATATATATATATATACATATATATATATATATATATATATATTACATTTGTCTAATAAATACGCTGGAAAGACAGACTTCCTTTACCAAAGTGTGAAATGTTGCAATTTTGGGTTTGATCAAAAGATCAGAGTTTATTTTGTCAGCATTTGTTCTCTTTCTGTTTGAAAATTGCGTGTTTAAGAGTATTACGTACCTTTTCCTGATTTAGTTTCTTTTTTTTTTTTTTTTTGCTTGTTCTACTGCAAACTCGTACGAACATGTACATAGCGATCAAGGCTAGGATCAGTTAGATATGTGGATTCGCTGACCCCAGTCACCTCATTCAGGTACCTGGTTTTGTGTGGAACAAAAGATTCTGTGAGCTCATCAGCGCACGCTCTATTCATACATTGCACCCGATCGATATTTCCATTGGTCACTGGCACATGTACTTGACCGTGGAAAGGGGGATGAAATGTACCGCTTGACTGCCTTCACGCAGCTGGATTTCCAACCCGTCTGCCCCTTTGTCGACGGGCAAAAAGAATCTCGTTTGAGGGCATTAAAGGCACTAAGAGAATTGCGGAAGGAACGGGTTAAGAGATAACAAGCCCAATAAATTATATTGTGCTTCTCTGCAAAAAGAAACAAAAAATAAAGGAAAAAATGCACGAGTAAAAGCCTCTTCTTTTTTTTCCAGGGAAGGACTAGTAGCAATTTAAAGTGAACTGATGCTCACTTTAAAACACATGAGTTGTAGTTTTGTATTCGTGAAATGCAAATTACCATAATCTTTTTATCCAGCAGTCGGTTCACCGGGAAACACTTGTTTAAAATGATGTAATGCTCAATTCAAATGAATAGAATCGTGTGAATAGGAGTCCCCTTTTCACTTCTTTAAAACCCTGTACACAATATTCACTTTCAACTGAAATAACTTTAGAAATGATAATGCTGCTGCTTTGAACGTTGGCATTAATCATGAACAGAATGTGTTAACAGAGTGTTCTAAATTTTGATTTTATATAATTATCCTATCATTGTTGTTACTCTAGTCGTTTACATCCTGCCCATTCAACGCACACCTAGCACTGCTCTGGTAAAGATTAGGGCAATTGAATAGACCCTGTGCTTCAAACCCTGTTTTCTAAGTTCACACTTTCCTGAGTGGGTGCTTTCTTTCTAATATTTACATTGGTATATAGGGGAAGTCCAGTTGAATCGAGTTATACATCGTTTTCAAGCTTAGAATCTATTCTTTCGGAAAATGCTCTTCAACTAGAAATCTATGGCTGGCGACTATTTGTTAGTTTCGTTATGCAGGGTTATGAATGATTATTATTATATATATATATATATATATATATATACATATATATACATATATGGGCATTTCCGTGAGTTGTGCGACATGACCACCAAAATTTTACCCACATATTTCAGGACAACTGATGATCTTACTTTGTTAGCCATAGTTTGAAGTGTGTGAAACCAACTTTACATTTCAGAAAAGTTCTCTTTTGTGCATTTTCATACCTTTAGAAACCAGAAAGCATTTTTTGACCTAAAAATCCCTAAAAATGCATTTTTGTTGCTCTTTGCAATTATTTTTCATATTTGAGGCTCAAATCTAACTTTGTTTGGTTTTACAAATCAAAAATATATTAATCTAGCAGTAAATAAAGTGGAGACCTCGGTATAAGATATTACTTCGGAAACCAGCGTGCTCTTACATAGCTCGAGAAGCTGCTGTAACGTGAGTTACCGAAACATGAACTTTTTAACCTAGCAATTTTACTATGCCCAACTGAGACATGGTATTTTGGATTATCAAATGACTATGCAGCACACATCCAAGAAATATGATGGGACTTATAGTCTTTGCTTCAAATTCTCATAACAGAGGTCTTAAAATTGTAACGTGAGTTACCATGTAACGTGAGTTACCACAATGTAATGTGAGTTACCGACATGATTTTTCTTTAATATCAAGAAATGATATGAAGGTTGTGATTGTAAGTAACCAATGAGTACATGATTACTGAACTCTTGTGGTCTATTTCCAGTAGATTGTTATTCTCTTGGTCTCTCTCTCTGTCACCAAACCAACTGGTCTACATGTACAATGTATTAATTACACATCACTTGTTCATTGTTAATGTTAACTTCCGAAAGAAACTGTTCCATATTTACTATTTAATATTACAGTGCATGTATACTGATCTGTTACGAAAGTTGTTAAAAGACAATTCCAGGCTTTCAAGCAGGATAACGTAAAAAAAGTAGGAATAAAGTAGGAACAAAATCTTTCAAAAAGTAGGAAAAAGTAGGACATGAGAGGAAAAAAGTAGGGCATTAAAGAAAAAAAGTAGGAATAAATGAGGACATGTGCAGGCTTTTTGGAGTAGTTTTCGTCAATACTCACCAGAACTCTTGATGTTACATGTAAATCTTAATTTGTACTCACAACCCTGCTGCCTCAGCCTCACTATTGCTCCTGGGAGAGCCTGAAAAATACAACAAAGGCAGACGTTCGTTAGAACAATGTCAGGTAACAAGCACAAATGCATGTTCAACCGTACAGTCAGTATGAATCTTGATCACTTATTACAATACTTACATAGAAAAGACATAATTTTGTGATTGACATGAACACCTACCATATATGTGATCCTGCATCGCAACACCAACAAAAAGTTGCCAAACATGGATTTTTAATTAAGAGCAGATTCTGAAAGAACAACTTAAAGATGAAAATGATGTATATCTCGATTCAAATGGACTCTCCTAACCGATCCTAATATTTGAATGAAAGCACACACTCCGGAAAATGTGAACTGAGAAAAGGGGCTCCTGGAGTATAGCATTTATTCAAGCGCTCAATCTTTATCAAGCCGTGCTAGCTGTGCAATGAATGGAACAAATAACAGAATGTTAACCACTGGAGCTACAACAATGAAGAGATTATCAGATTAAGCTGTGCATGCTTTATTAACACATTCTGTAGGTGATCAATGCCAACTTTCAAAGCAGAAGCATCGTCCTTTGTAAAGTTATTGGAGTTGAAAGTTAAAAGTATGGACAGGGTTTTTAAGAAATGAAAAGATGACTATGAGAAACACCTAATCACATTATTCTACCAAAAAGTGCATGTTCCAGAAAAAAAAAACTGCTAAAAAACACAATTTCCTTTTCGTTTTATGATCCCAAACTTTATTATAATATATAAGAAGACTTGCCCTTTCAGAAAATATGAAAAACTCAAGACTGGCTGGATTGGCCCATATCATCTATTTTCAGTCCTAATACAAAATCAGTGCATGCGACTTTTTGTTAGTTTTGTGATGGACGGTCACATATCATCCCACAAAATATGACATAAACATTCCATGATGTGTAAGTTATACATTTATGCCAAAGGTATGTTATACACTTCCATAATTAAAAGATGGCATCTTTTATCTACATTCATTTGAATGTTTTGAAGTTGTGAAGATATGTGTTTCATTCCAAAATGTGAAAAAGATTGGAAATAAGGATATTTGACAAAAGCAATTTTAAAAAAGATGACACTTTTATCTACATTCATTTGAAGTTGTGGAGATATGTTTCCTTTAAAAGTGTGGATATAATGGATATAAGGATAGAAGGATGTTTGACAAAGCTATTAAGTGATGCTCACAACAACTTAGTATGCTTTCAAGTTCCAGCTGAATGACCATGAGATAAGAAATATACTTACTTTCCAAGAGACTTTCAATTTCAAATACATGTAAGCACTTAACATGTGTTCAAACATTTCAAAATAACAGGATAATGTAAACTACTTATATGTAGCACTCAGTATTAGTCTCTGAGAGCATGGAGCTACTAACAGTAGCTCCATGCTGAGAGCATGTGTTATCATATTACATTTCTAGCAAGACATGCATGAAGAATGGGTTGTCTCATGACAGTGAGGCCTTATGAAGTGAAATTATAACTTTCCAATAGACTTTCAGTTTCAAATACATGTAAGCACTTAACATGTGTTCAAACATTTCAAAATAACAGGATAATTTAAACTACTTATATGTAGCACTCAGTATTAGTCTCTGAGAGCATGTGTTATCATATTACATTTCTAGCAAGACATGCATGAAGAATGGGTTGTCATGACAGTGAGGCCTTACGAAGTGAAAGATCTACCAATGCATTGACATCTTTATTTTGCAAATCCTGGCCCACTACAAATCTACACACTCAGATACTGTGAGTTTATGGCACAGTGTCCACAACTGAATTTCAAGTGATATAGATTATCTTCATAATCATATGATATAGATGGAAACACAAGGCAAGCTCAATTTAAAACACTTAAACCAATAGAACACAAAATATCCAAAGAGAGAGAGAGAAAAAAAGTAAATACTTCACATTTCAGCATCAGGGAAATGTAGTATTCTTGCATGTAGAGTAACATAACACTGCAATATAACCAAATGACTCCACTATACAAGATGTGAGGAGCATACATGTACATACTGCTTTTTGTTTCTCACTATCTGTAGTCTTACCGACTTTATAGGGAGCAAAAATGACTCTATTTTTTGATAATTTTCTGTAGATAACAAATAAATATGTTTTCATTTCTTTGGTGTTCTGTTGATGCTAGATTCCATCAATTCTTGAATCAACTTACATTTGTTAATTTAGAAAGAGGTGTAGAAAATAATCATTCTGTACTTTCCAATGACTTACTACTGTTTGCAATATTTGCCACATTTACTGGAGATAGTTAATAGTTCTTTACATTCAACTGTTTTTTCAGCTCATCATGACCCTTTTAGTTGAATACACATACAGCTATTTGACCTTTTCAAGAAGATTCTCCATTTTGCAATTATTCCAGGCACTTTTAAGTTCATTCAATATTCTTGAAATCAAACTTCTTCATATATTTTGAGAATATTACATTCTTCCGCCTTTGAAATTTTGCATGGTTGAGATTCTGCTTTTCATTCTCCAGATATTTTGCTGGCTCAGTATTTCAGCATGTTAATCTTATAAACTACTCTTTGCAAGATCTGGAGAATAAATAAACAGTGACTGTCATTATCATTTTAGTCCTTGCTAGCTTCTCTGATTTCTCTGGTTGTTTGAGAGCAAATACACTCTAGAAAATCTGTATATTTACCATGCAGTTCCCATTCCCCCCCCCCTTAAATACAGTGTATTTGTGCCCTTTCAATTTTGATACTCTCCACTGTTCTGTTGGTTTTCACCTTCAACTTACAGTTTTGTATGTTGACACAATTGGCATACACATCCATCCATTCACTTTTTTCTTCTTTAAAAAGTTTCCCTGTCTCACATTTTACCAAGACTCTTTCAGACGGTTCAATATTTTGGATATGTCACTTCAAATGACTCATCACACTTTGACTACTTTCATTACGAGATTTCTGTTCTACCATTTTCTCACATCTTGTTCAAACTAGCTGGGTAATAAAAAGATGTTCAGCGTTAACTAAAATTTGCAAGATCTGTGGAATAAAAAGACATCATGGCTTCTACTTTTTCTGCAAGTTGTTTCCTCCAAACTTAACAAACTGTTCTTGGCGGTTCAACTTAAAACATCCACACACTTGCTCTTATTTGTGGAATATGCATTCATTATCTTTCCTAAATGCTCTAGATGGTTTTTCTCTCTACATATTCCTGATAGTTTGTAAGTGTCGTCAGGAAGTGTACTTCAAAGTCTCATGGTTTAAACTTCAATCAATCTTTAAACGTTACTGAATTATTATTTTTGTGTTCGTTTTCTGTGAAGTTCCTCCATTTCCTACTTTCTTTTAAGTTCTTCGAGGTAGAATGTCTTACCTATGATGCAATTCAACCTCTTAAACAATACTTGCAAGATGTATACACGCCATCAATTTTTAAGATTGTCCATAAAGAGGTTTCTGCTCTATTAGTCTTTATCTTTCACGATGGCTAAGTAATTACTGTTGTTCTCACTCCTTGTTAACAATTTGTGGGATCTGTTAATTAAACATTTCTTTTTTGTTCATCTGATTTTTCAGCAACTAACTTTCCTCAGCTGTTTACCTTCAGATGAATTAAGGTTTTTAGTAGTCATATCTACCATCTGCCCATGATTCAAATAGATATCACAAGTCATATGTCTCATGTTAAAGGTCCAGTTTACCTTTGGGAGCAGTGCTTTTGATTTAGCCTCAGTAATATGCAAGTTTCATACAAATGGGTCCCTACCAATCCATGCTTTCTTGGGAATAACTCATCCTCACATCAACCAGATCTAGTTTCTGTGGTGAAACACTTACTGTTATATTAAGTTTTTCATATTGCAATCACTGTTGATTATTATCAAAACATATATTATTGAAGGATTTCAGGCAAAGGGGATCTGAAGGTGTCATTTCTTGTTTTGACATGACCTTTACGATTTACGTAGTAAACCATATTTTAGCAAAGGAAATTTCTGGTTTCTGAGGATTTGCATTCCAGCACATGCATTAGACATGATATGCTTGAACTCTACATCCATTAAAACTGGCTGTAGGCAGCATTTTTCCCTCAGTTGTATTCTTTGGAAGTCACATGTCAAATTCTACTTTTAAGTATATGGCAAGCTTACCTGGTAATTTTGAGCGATGATGAGAGCTTGTTGAGCGCTGCTCCAAGTCCTGGGCTGCAATATAAGTGGGATCAATCACATCTGCACAGGAGCAAAAACTGAGGCTGGCAGCAGTCTTGTGGTTGATTGGTTTGTGTTATCCCTCTTTCATGCTGAAGAGACTCTCCCCACCAGTAAGAATCTGCAACTAGAGTCTACTCATCATTTCTGAATATAAACTATTCAAGTACCGGGTAGCCTTGCACATTTTTTTTTTTTTTTTGGCGGGATTTTTCACCAAAAAAGTAGGAAAAAGTAGGATTTTGAGCAAAAAAGTAGGAAAAGTAGGGACAGCAGTAAAAAAGTAGGAAAAAGTAGGAAAAGTAGGGCCACTTGAAAGCCTGCAATTCTTCTAAAGCTGCATGGACCTTGTTCCAGCAAATTATCAAAATTTTGTGATAACTATTAATAGCCTCCTGATTGGGATAATCACTGCATGATTATTCTTGAAAAGTTTTTGTAATTCAAGTGATTACTATTTGACATTTCATAGTTTATACCTACCTATATAGACCAAAGCCATTGTTTATGAGGCTGAAACATTTACATGTATGAACAGAATTTTAAGATTGGAGCTCGCTTCCTGCTGTTTTTTCTGAGATTTTTGAGAACTGAACATTGTGAATTTGACACGCTTTTAAATGTGTTTTATACTATTCTACTCTGAGGTTTTAGCTATATTGTTGCAAAATCCTACAATGAAACTTTTCCATGTTTTCTGTAATTTACTTTACATGCTGATCTATTACCAAAAACCTGTTGAATGTGAACCTCATTATCAGACATTTTCTTTAAGAGCTGGACAGTCATGTACAAAAATGTACCTTAAAGCAAACTATCAACATTTTGTGATATTAATAGTTAGCCTCCTGATCACAAAATATTTACTATTGATTCATGTTTTTCATTGGGATTTACTGCTTCAGTCTGCTTGATTACTCTAGAAGATACTGGTATACTTTTTACATGTATGTACAATTTAAATAATGGGTACTTGACATTTCATAGACCAAAACCATTGTTTTTTAAGGCTTAAACATTTATGAACATGTTTTATTAAACTGATCAACACTGGTAGCAGATAACTAAAATTTATCTTCAGTTTCTGTAATTCAATTCTAATTTCTGTACCAGTTTAGTATAAGAATTTGTAAACAAATCAAACATACAAACAATTGATTATTGAGTAATTCAAACACTTATCAAATAATTGGAATATAAATTGCATTGTTTAAAAGTTAAAAGATTTATTGAAATATTCATTTCTGAACCTTTAAACTCTCCACAGACTACATGGACAGGTCTCTATTCTCGTGACTCAGGGTATTAAATGGAATAGTTTATGGATGACTTGTTTTATCTAGATAGCCTGAAATCCATTTAGTAAAATAAAAAAAAAACAATCAAATCAAATTCTCAATCAAATCTTCAATTTCGGATGCATTTGTTAACTGGAAAAGAGTGTAATTTAATGAAATAGACTCTGTTTCATATCATTTTGTTGAATACAATTTTTGTCTCAGTACAAATGAAAGCTTGGAACACGACTCAATTAAAAATGAAATTTATCTTCAAGTTGGTATTCTAAATGTAAAGTTTCCTGCCTTTTGGTAATCTCATGGATAAAATGGGATTAACTACTGCCAGATCAATGTTCAACTCAATTTAGATTCTTTATTCATGGAGTTTGTTTGTGAAAAAAAGTTGTCTTGGTAAGTTTTCTTTGGATTATTAAGACAAAAAATCGTCTTGTGATCATGTGGACAAACTGTCACGTGAGTTATCGTAACGTGAGTTACCGCTTCACATGACGATACCTGGAGAATGTAAGACAATTTGAATTTTTACCATACTCGGTGATGTATGTTGTTAGTCCATGACTTTGACACAATAGACTTTAAAGTCTCTCTGTTTCTTGTTTGAGGAAACTTTTGAATATAAGACAGGCCAAATTTTTGCATGTCTAAATTATGTAACGTGAGTTACCAACATTTGTACTGTTTTTTCTCATAGTTCTCATAAGAGTCTGTGGATGTAATGTTGCTGTGAGGTAGGATGGAGGTGCATGATACTCATTCACATATAGTAACTCATATCACTAATTAGGTTTTAAGGATATTGATCTCAACGACCTAATTTTGAGTTCAAAATGTAACGTGAGTTACCGTGGAAATGCCCATATATATAAACATATATATATGTGACCCGCTACAACAAAAAGGTCCTAAAGTCGCGCTCGGTCGAAGCCGTGAAAATCGAGTTTGAAGTCAGAGCATCATAATTTGTCAAAACTTACGATTTTCTGATTTTGACATATTATTGGAGTCTGACATGTCTTCTATCATCTGTCGAAATTTTGAAGCAAAATGATGAAAGGAAAGTACAAAAAATAGCGTTTTTCTGGGCCATGTTTTTGGCGTTTCAACGAAGCAGAAACCGGTTCGAAAATTTGGATTGAGCGCCATAGATAGGCTCCGCCCATAACAACGACCGGAGTGATCTCATTGGTCAGTTTGCTGCTTGCCGCTAACCGAAGCGTGAAGCTCGCACACTGCCCAGTCGACTGGTGCGTGCGGGCGGGGTGCGCTATGCCCAACCGCTTCTCCTGGCATCCTGGTCACTGATTGGTCGGTGAGGAGACCGCCGACGCTGTGCTTGAATGAGCATTTCGGGGGTTGCTAGGGTTTACCTTCTATTGTCCGGAGGTGAAAATTTACTAGCGTGTCCCTTGATCGCGATTGCGTCGCAAGGAAAACTTTTAGGGCGCTTTTCTCGAAACAGTGATTTCCCATACGTCTCGACATGCTCTCTTTTAAACATCGATATCTCCGCAGCCGATTATTTTTGTAATTATTGTTATATATCAATTTAAAGCAGAAAGATTAGGGAATTTTGTCATGCAATTTTCAAATAATCGACCTCACCCGACTTTAGGATCATTTTGTTGTAGCGGGTCACATATATATATATATATATATATATATATGCATATATATATATACATATATACACATATATATACATATATACATATAAACATATATATATATATACACATAAATATGTACATATATAATACATATGAAATTTAATATGTCCACTAAAAACGATTGAAAGACAGACTTTCTTGACCTAAGGGTGTAATGTCACAGTTGCAAGCAAGACCTCTCGATGTTATCATAAAGATTCATTAAATCTTTATGAAAGAAAAGGTTATACATTAACCGTCAATCAATAAGGAACGGGTAGCAACAGCTCGCTCACGTGTCAGTTAAGAGATAACAAGTCCATTAGATTTTATTGTGCTTACGTGCAAAAACTACAATGTTATAAGTTTTGTTTTTTGTTCTTCAGGGAAGGACTCTTACCTGTTTTAAGTGATGTAATACTCATTTCAAAACACACAAGCTGAAATGTTGTATCGCTGAAGTGCAAATTACCATATCACTGGAAACCTAATAAATGTTTAGAAATAATATAATGCTCAATTCACATGGACGCTCCTAACAAACATCATATATATTCTAAATAGAGCAGACATTGCGGAAAAGGTGTGTACTTCTTAAAGAGGTTCTGAATTAAATGGTGTATTCAAACGTTGAATAGGATTGAATTTTTATCTGTGAACAATATGTGAACCTTGATATCAACAGCGACAATATTATCATATAATGCTCAACCTTTACTACAAAAAGATTCAAAATATTTTCTGGCAACTTCTCCCAATATATGTATACATACATATTTTGTATTTATTGATAAGTCTACTAAATACGCTGGAAAGACAGACTTTTTTTTGACCAAAGGGTGAAATGTCACACGACCAGTCTATGACATCATAACAATTCATGGAATCTTTATCAAACATAATGTTATACATTAACCGTCAATTACCAAACACTGGGAGCAACGGAATAGTAATATTTTACATACGTGCAAACACTGCACTGTTAAAGGTTTTTTTTTTTTTTTTTTTTTAGAAGAACTGGTACCTATTTCAAGTGATATGGTACTCACTTTAGAACACAAAAGCTGAAATTTTGTATTGTTAAAGTGCAAATTATCATAATTCTTTAGGTTAGGAAAGTCCATATGAATCGAGTTATACATCATTTTAAAGCTTAGATTCTTCTCTTTCAGAAAATTTTCTCCTAACAAGAAATCAATGTCTGGCGACTTTTTGTTGGCTTTGTGATGCAGGGTCACTTATAATCAATATATGCATATATATAGTTGAATTTGTCCACTAAATACTATGGAAAGACAGACATTCTTCACAAAAATGTGTAATGTCACAATTGCGTGCAAGACCTGTCGGGGTTATCATAAAGATTCACATTAACCGTCAATTAGGAAGGAACGGGTAGCAACGGATTGCTCACGTGTCAGTTAAGAGATAACAAGTCCAATGTACAAGTCAAACAGAATCAAGTTTCAACTTCCAAACACAAAAATGAAGTGAGTACATATTTAGAAGACTTAATATTTTGAAAATGTACTCCCTATGTATATTACAAGTTTTGAGCTGGTGCTTTTACTAGGAGATTGAAAGAAAAAACAACATACGGGTTTTAAAATCTGAATACATATACTATGAATGCCCTTACCGTTAATTTTTCTGTATTCTAATAAATGCATTTTTTTCTGCAATTTTAGTTCAGTGAAGGCCAGACAACTAAATGAAATATTTCATATTTAAGAAAAGAATTGATGTGAAATTACAGGTAACGCCTAATGTAAAGATGTACCAAAATGTATGTAGTTATTAAAATATAAAAGAAAAAAAAATATTATCCTGGAGCGCTATTTTGAGTACTAACGGTTGAAAAAAAAATATTCTTTAAATATTACCAGGCATTGAGATCACCTGAAAAAAAAAAAAAAAACAAAAAAAAAAACAAAAAAAAAAAACAAAAAAAAAAACCTGGTGTTTCAGACAATCATAGCTTGTTCTACAGGAAATAAATCATAAGGTGCGAAAATTAGCAATTCTACATTTTACAAAATTCTCACCCACATGTATATAAAATAAGGGTGAGAAGTCTGTCTTTCCAGAGTATTTGCGAGACAAATAAAAATCTCTCTATCTCTCTCTCTCTCTATATATATATGTATATATGTATATATATATATATATATATATATATATATATATATATATATTACATTTGTCTAATAAATACGCTGGAAAGACAGACTTCCTTTACCAAAGTGTGAAATGTCGCAATTTTGGGTTTGATCAAAAGATCAGAGTTTATTTTGTCAGCATTTGTTCTCTTTCTGTTTGAAAATTGCGTGTTTAAGAGTATTACGTACCTTTTCCTGATTTAGTTTTTTTTTTTTTTTTTTTTTTTTTTGCTTGTTCTACTGCAAACTCGTACGAACATGTACATAGCGATCAAGGCTAGGATCAGTTAGATATGTGGATTCGCTGACCCCAGTCACCTCATTCAGGTACCTGGTTTTGTGTAGAACAAAAGATTCTGTGAGCTCATCAGCGCACGCTCTATTCATACATTGCACCCGATCGATATTTCCATTGGTCACTGGCACATGTACTTGACCGTGGAAAGGGGGATGAAATGTACCGCTTGACTGCCTTCACGCAGCTGGATTTCCAACCCGTCTGCCCCTTTGTCGACGGGCAAAAAGAATCTCGTTTGAGGGCATTAAAGGCACTCAGAGAATTGCGGAAGGAACGGGTCAAGAGATAACAAGCCCAATAAATTATATTGTGCTTCTCTGCAAAAAGAAACAAAAATAAAGGAAAAAATGCACGAGTAAAAGCTTCTTCTTTTTTTCCAGGGAAGGACTAGTAGCAATTTAAAGTGAACTGATGCTCACTTTAAAACACATGAGTTGTAGTTTTGTATCCGTGAAATGCAAATTACCATAATCTTTTTATCCAGCAGTCGGTTCACCGGGAAACACTTGTTCAAAATGATGTAATGCTCAATTCAAATGAATAGAATCGTGTGAATAGGAGTCCCCTTTTCACTTCTTTAAAACCCTGTACACAATATTCACTTTCAACTGAAATAACTTTAGAAATGATAATGCTGCTGCTTTGAACGTTGGCATTAATCATGAACAGAATGTGTTAACAGAGTGTTCTAAATTTTGATTTTATATAATTATCCTATCATTGTTGTTACTCTAGTCGTTTACATCCTGCCAATTCAACGCACACCTAGCACTGCTCTGGTAAAGATTAGGGCAATTGAATAGACCCTGTGCTTCAAACCCTGTTTTCTAAGTTCACACTTTCCTGAGTGGGTGCTTTCTTTCTAATATTTACATTGGTATATAGGGGAAGTCCATTTGAATCGAGTTATGCATCATTTTCAAGCTTCGAATCTATTCTTTCGGAAAATGCTCTTTAACTAGAAATCTATGGCTGGCGACTATTTGTTAGTTTCGTTATGCAGGGTTATGAATGATTATTATTATATATATATATATACATATGGGTGAAAACGTTGAACGATGTACAATTGGGCAAATCAGGGGTCAAAATTAAAAAAACTTCACTCACTGATATAGATATATCTCAGTCAAATGTCATTGATATCAGCTTTCTTGGAAACCCGATTATACTGGGATATCTCCAAGGGTGTTGTTTTTATTCAAGATTAGATAGAACTGTGACATATTGGCGAACGTCTCTGACTAAAATAAACATTGTTTTAGTGAAAATTCAAATGAGGGTAGAAAAACATTCAAATGAATATATTTTCATCTTGTTCATGCTTTTGAAGACTGTGTTAATTTGTTCCTTAAATATTGTTTACCTCCTGTGAAGTTTACAAAAGCTAATACACACGGAAGTTAAAGTAAAAGTGGAGTTTTTTGTCATTTAAGCAGAGATTTTTATATTCTTATCTTCACTTTCATCTCATTTAAACAAAACATATAGCAGGGGTCTTATTTGTTTAAATGTTAATGTTCACTAGATACTAATAATGAATTTAGTGCATTTCGTTTGGTCATATCCCCATAAAAGCCCTTTACAGATGCTGAAAGTAAGCCATGTTTTGATCAGAGACGTTCAGGTTTCACTCATAGACGTTCCTCAGACATAAACAGTAAAAAACGATGTCCTTTGATCCATAATTACGAGGTTTGTGAACAAACAACATTATTCTTTTATTAAACACATGTTTATCTTTTGTGAACAATTCAGAATGGTAATTTCAACTTGAATTATTTTTCATAATAACCGATTGTAACTACAAACCTCCAAATTGTAAGAGGAATTTCTATTTCTACACCAAAAATCAACAACAAACCTGTCCTTGTTATATTATTCATATCTTACAACACTTTTGAATGACAGACAATACTTGCAATTTTGACTACCTTACCAAAATTATTTGTTTATATCAGAGACATTTGGTTTTCCATCAGGGACGTTTCGGCTGTAAGTTATCACTAGAATTAAACACCAAACTCCCTATTTTAAAAGATGCTCGTAACTCAACATTCCACATTCATTGAGAAATCATTTACCGAGGCATATGTCAAGAATTGTTTTGTTTATGATGACCACTACTTTGTATTTCACCTTCCGGTGTATGCAAAGGTGTGCCCACATGCTATCAATATTGTATATGCTTTCTTTCAAATGTAGTCCAAATCTATAACAAAGGTAAACACGAATTTACTAATACTATTTTAATTTGACCACTATACCTCAAATATGATTGTATGTGTATGTCAGGCCAGTTCGGATTTTTATTAGGGACCGTACCTGGGCCACTGTTATGATGTCGTCTCAGAAAGCTGTAATTAACCTATACTCTTCCTAGAAGCATCAAATTCCGCTGTGTTTTTTGTATACTATGGCAGATATGAATTGTAAACGCCAAACTCAAAAGAATATCAACGGAGTGGTACAGCAAACGTTTGACCAAAAATGAACTGAAAACCTCTTTCAAGAGGTTGACAATGATAACATTACAATATCACATTTTACCTATCAATCCTTCTTTCTACTCGAAGGCGATACATAAGTATAGTGTTGTAGAGGAAACTAAGTAAAGGGACATTCTTAATAGACATTTTCTTGTTTCATCATAGATGTTAGTATTTTTCCTTTTCTCATGTATTTGGCTTACAAACCTCAAAAATAATACCACTAGAACATCTCACCTTACTTCTAAGAGAAAAGGAGTCATTACAGGGGAAATTCAGCCCAAATATGAGCTAGCCGCTGATAAGAAAGAATAAAATCTTACGGGCTCAAGAAAAAAAAAATAATGAAGTTATGACGTTTTGAAGTTTCGCTAATTTTTCAGGAAACAGTTTTTGAACGGTCATTATGATTATGCTAATGGCAAATTGAGCTTGTCATTCCCTCACAACTTGCCATAATGTTTGCACATAAACTTTTGAAATTTTCAGTTTTTCATTCAAACATAATTATGCCCGAGTCTTTAATCCGGGTATATCTAACTGATTACTATTCTGAAGGTAATCAGCCAGGAATAGCATCATGTTTCAGATTTCAAAGACAGAAAAAATTGAATGTTCGTTATTTTTTTGTACACGATCAATGGAAAATTGTGAGGTTATGACATGGTTAGCTCACTCATTTGCATATTCTTATCAACTGTACGAGAACTTGTTTGCAGAAATTAGCAAAATTTCAAAAAGGCAGTTAATTAAGGGTGCAATTAAGCACAATTAAGGGTGCAAGTATACACCGCAGGTGTGCTGCTATTGTTACAAATTAGGTGCAAATTTGAACATTTATTTCTTAGCGTGTAAGCCTCAGATTTTACAGCCTCAAAAGCAAACGTAGTGATGTGCATTAAAAACAGAGTCCGCATTATAACATTGAATTGTATTTCCCCTCCACTTGGTATTCCATGTCCTCAATCAGTGCATGGTATCGACTGCGTCGCTTGCTACCTGAAACAGGGGTTGGGATGGTCATTATTTTGTAAACAGATGGCACCTCCAAAATGTCCGTCCGGTCTTGCCAGTACCACGGCCGTTGTCTGGAACTTGTAGGCTCCATGAACATGACTGAGCCTAACGATCCTGAGCAGGACGAAATTCTAATATTCGGAGCATTTATAATCCATCCGGTCTTCCCATCTTGCTGTAAGAAAAAAAGATGGAGTTAAACTGATATTAAAATAAATTTATCATGCACTGGAAGAACAATGTACGCACAAATGAACGTCTCTGATCAAAATTATAAAATCAACATTGTTTTTAGATTGCGTAAATTACCTAGAACGATGTATGTATACGAGGGCCATATACTGTGGAATAATGAAAGATCTACTCCTTATTGTAGCAGTTGAAAATGTGTAAAACGTTCAATGTCACGTCTCTGACATAAACATCTTTGCTTATCAGTACTTAATGGGTTTGATTTTTACAAGATATTGGCATTATATTTGGATTGAGGAACCAATGTGCTACAAACATAGGCACCAATTCGCCATGGTGGGTCATTGATATTGGTTTGAGAGCAGATCCTATTTGTTCAGAGAACGTCTCTGACCTAAACCTGTTTTTCTTACATTTCTGCCTCTCTCACAAAAAATACGTAAGCTAAAGTGACTACTACATAATAATCATAGACTATTGACATGTTACTAGTCATAAAACATATTTTTTTGTCCTAGCAATGTGTTTACACTTGCTCAATCAACAGAAAATCTTACATTTGAAACTCGTTTACATATTTTCAACATCTTTCAGGAAGCTTCATTTTTCTTGATATTACAACACGCCCGTGTTAACTTGGTTCTACTTGTTCCTATTATACTAACTGAGCCCATCCAGACATAAATTTACTTTAATGTTCTCATAATTTGTATAGTGGATGTCTTTATTTCAAGAAACAGTAATTTTCAGAGACGTTTTTCATTTTGCTCAGAGACGTGCGGTCTCTGATTTTCGTGCAGATTCTTACATATTTACTGTCTATCCTTTTTTAATTTACCTCTAATCCAAAGATTACAATACATAATTTCACAAATGATACTGATTGGCAAATCTACGGAATAATAATTCTAATAAATCGGCACAAACACCAGCAAAGTTTTTGTTATTACTCACATTTTCAAGATTTGTGGGCATATCTGTCGTTGAACTGTGCTGACTCGATTCCAGGATGGCTCGTCAGTGCGTAAAATAAGCACGCAAATAAAGTATCATGCAGTGCGAAAGTGTCAGGTGTATGAGGGAATATCCCTTCAGAGACTTTCAATCAGGGACATTCGTTTTGATCAGAGACATTCACCAATTCGGGTTTTCAACCATAACTCACTTTTGTGGACAGTATGCTACTAAAGTTGCCAATCATCATAGTCGCCTGGCTCACACTGACATACTGATAACCACTTTTTATCTCAAGCATAATCCACTTTCATTAATGACACCATTAAACAACTGAACATCTCTGATGGTTATTCAGTATAATTTTCTATAATGAGCCCCCACACGATTATTTCACACAGCTCACTCACAAATTTTGATGGAATGGTAGTATGGATAAGACGCTAAATGAATATGGCCTTACATGTTTTCATAGTCATCGTGAATTTTTGGCGTCAAGGAAAAGATAATTCATTCAGAGACGTTCTTTTTCAGACATAAGTGAATTCAACGTTTCCTGATAAGATAAATAATACACACGTTCATGGCAGAAGTACTTGATTAAATAGTTGAAGTGTGTGGGCTTACTCACAAGGAAAAACAAAGCTGTAGAACTGCATTAGAACAAAAATTAAGACGTGTGATTCTGGGATTTTTTCCCAAAATATGCATTTTTGTCAATTTTTTCAGGTTCAAGGCATTATTTTTTAAAGAAAATGCAGTAAGAACACTACAAAGTATATATTTTCTGAAAGGTACAATCCTCTCCTACCAAATGATACCTAAAACCATGAAAAACACCCCCAGGTGACAATTTTACAAGGGTTTGAATATCGAAAAGCCCGAAAATGGCCAATTGTACATCGTTCAACGTTTTCACCCATATATATACATATATGGGCATTTCCGTGAGTTGTGCGACATGACCACCAACATTTTACCCACATATTTCAGGACAACTGATGATCTTACTTTGTTAGCCATAGTTTGAAGTGTGTGAAACCAACTTTACATTTAAGAAAAGTTCTCTTTTGTGCATTTTCATACCTTTTGAAACCAGAAAGCATTTTTTGACCTAAAAATCCCTAAAAATGCATTTTTGTTGCTCTTTGCAATTATTTTTTATATTTGAGGCTCAAATCAAACTTTGTTTGGTTTTACAAATCAAAAATATATTAATCTAGCAGTAAATAAAGTGGAGACCTCGATATAAGATATTACTTCGGACACCAGCGTGCTCTTACATAGCTCGAGAAGCTGCTGTAACGTGAGTTACCGAAACATGAACTTTTTAACCTAGCAATTTTACTATGCCCAACTGAGACATGGTATTTTGGATTATCAAATGACTATGCAGCACACATCCAAGAAATATGATGGGACTTATAGTCTTTGCTTCAAATTCTCATAACAGAGGTCTTAAAATTGTAACGTGAGTTACCATGTAACGTGAGTTACCACAATGTAATGTGAGTTACCGACATGATTTTTCTTTAATACCAAGAAATGATATGAAGGTTGTGATTGTAAGTAACCAATGAGTACATGATTACTGAACTCTTGTGGTCTATTTCCAGTAGATTGTTATTCTCTTGGTCTCTCTCTCTGTCACCAAACCAACTGGTCTACATGTACAATGTATTAATTACACATCACTTGTTCATTGTTAATGTTAACTTCCGAAAGAAACTGTTCCATATTTACTATTTAATATTACAGTGCATGTATACTGATCTGTTACGAAAGTTGTTAAAAGACAATTCCAGGCTTTCAAGCAGGATAACGTAAAAAAAGTAGGAATAAAGTAGGAACAAAATCTTTCAAAAAGTAGGAAAAAGTAGGACATGAGAGGAAAAAAGTAGGGCATTAAAGAAAAAAAGTAGGAATAAATGAGGACATGTGCAGGCTTTTTGGAGTAGTTTTCGTCAATACTCACCAGAACTCTTGATGTTACATGTAAATCTTAATTTGTACTCACAACCCTGCTGCCTCAGCCTCACTATTGCTCCTGGGAGAGCCTGAAAAATACAACAAAGGCAGACGTTCGTTAGAACAATGTCAGGTAACAAGCACAAATGCATGTTCAACCGTACAGTCAGTATGAATCTTGATCACTTATTACAATACTTACATAGAAAAGACATAATTTTGTGATTGACATGAACACCTATTATATATGTGATCCTGCATCGCAACACCAACAAAAAGTTGCCAAACATGGATTTTTAATTAAGAGCAGATTCTGAAAGAACAACTTAAAGATGAAAATGATGTATATCTCGATTCAAATGGACTCTCCTAACCGATCCTAATATTGGAATGAAAGCACACACTCCGGAAAATGTGAACTGAGAAAAGGGGCTCCTGGAGTATAGCATTTATTCAAGCGCTCAATCTTTATCAAGCCGTGCTAGCTGTGCAATGAATGGAACAAATAACAGAATGTTAACCACTGGAGCTACAACAATGAAGAGATTATCAGATTAAGCTGTGCATGCTTTATTAACACATTCTGTAGGTGATCAATGCCAACTTTCAAAGCAGAAGCATCGTCCTTTGTAAAGTTATTGGAGTTGAAAGTTAAAAGTATGGACAGGGTTTTTAAGAAATGAAAAGATGACTATGAGAAACACCTCATCACATTATTCTACCAAAAAGTGCATGTTCCAGAAAAAAAAAACTGCTAAAAAACACAATTTCCTTTTCGTTTTATGATCCCAAACTTTATTATAATATATAAGAAGACTTGCCCTTTCAGAAAATATGAAAAACTCAAGACTGGCTGGATTGGCCCATATCATCTATTTTCAGTCCTAATACAAAATCAGTGCATGCGACTTTTTGTTAGTTTTGTGATGGACGGTCACATATCATCCCACAAAATATGACATAAACATTCCATGATGTGTAAGTTATACATTTATGCCAAAGGTATGTTATACACTTCCATAATTAAAAGATGGCATCTTTTATCTACATTCATTTGAATGTTTTGAAGTTGTGAAGATATGTGTTTCATTCCAAAATGTAAAAAAAGATTGGAAATAAGGATATTTGACAAAAGCAATTTTAAAAAAGATGACACTTTTATCTACATTCATTTGAAGTTGTGGAGATATGTTTCCTTTAAAAGTGTGGATATAATGGATATAAGGATAGAAGGATGTTTGACAAAGCTATTAAGTGATGCTCACAACAACTTAGTATGCTTTCAAGTTCCAGCTGAATGACCATGAGATAAGAAATATACTTACTTTCCAAGAGACTTTCAATTTCAAATACATGTAAGCACTTAACATGTGTTCAAACATTTCAAAATAACAGGATAATGTAAACTACTTATATGTAGCACTCAGTATTAGTCTCTGAGAGCATGGAGCTACTAACAGTAGCTCCATGCTGAGAGCATGTGTTATCATATTACATTTCTAGCAAGACATGCATGAAGAATGGGTTGTCTCATGACAGTGAGGCCTTATGAAGTGAAATTATATCTTTCCAAGAGACTTTCAATTTCAAATACATGTAAGCATTTAACATGTGTTCAAACATTAAAAAATAACAGGATAATTTAAACTACTTATATGTAGCACTCAGTATTAGTCTCTGAGAGCATGTGTTATCATATTACATTTCTAGCAAGACATGCATGAAAAATGGGTTGTCTCATGACAGTGAGGCCTTATGAAGTGAAATTATATCTTTCCAAGAGACTTTCAATTTCAAATACATGTAAGCACTTAACATGTGTTCAAACATTTCAAAATAACAGGATAATTTAAACTACTTATATGTAGCACTCAGTATTAGTCTCTGAGAGCATGTGTTATCATATTACATTTCTAGCAAGACATGCATGAAGAATGGGTTGTCTCATGACAGTGAGGCCTTACGAAGTGAAAGATCTACCAATGCATTGACATCTTTATTTTGCAAATCCTGGCCCACTACAAATCTACACACTCAGATACTGTGAGTTTATGGCACAGTGTCCACAACTGAATTTTAAGTGATATAGATTATCTTCATAATCATATGATATAGATGGAAACACAAGGCAAGCTCAATTTAAAACACTTAAACCAATAGAACACAAAATATCCAAAGAGAGAGAGAGAGAAAAAAAGTAAATACTTTACATTTCAGCATCAGGGAAATGTAGTATTCTTGCATGTAGAGTAACATAACACTGCAATATAACCAAATGACTCCACTTTACAAGATGTGAGGAGCATACATGTACATACTGCTTTTTGTTTCTCACTATCTGTAGTCTTACCGACTTTATAGGGAGCAAAAATGACTCTATTTTTTGATAATTTTCTGTAGATAACAAATAAATATGTTTTCATTTCTTTGGTGTTCTGTTGATGCTAGATTCCATCAATTCTTGAATCAACTTACATTTGTTAATTTAGAAAGAGGTGTAGAAAATAATCATTCTGTACTTTCCAATGACTTACTACTGTTTGCAATATTTGCCACATTTACTGGAGATAGTTAATAGTTCTTTACATTCAACTGTTTTTTCAGCTCATCATGACCCTTTTTGTTGAATACACATACAGCTATTTGACATTTTCAAGAAGATTCTCCATTTTGCAATTATTCCAGGCACTTTTAAGTTCATTCAATATTCTTGAAATCAAACTTCTTCATATATTTTGAGAATATTACATCCTTCCGCCTTTGAAATTTTGCATGGTTGAGATTCTGCTTTTCATTCTCCAGATATTTTGCTGGCTCAGTATTTCAGGATGTTAATCTTATAAACTACTCTTTGCAAGATCTGGAGAATAAATAAACAGTGACTGTCATTATCATTTTAGTCCTTGCTAGCTTCTCTGATTTCTCTGGTTGTTTGAGAGCAAATACACTCTAGAAAATCTGTATATTTACCATGCAGTTCCCATTCCCCCCCCCCCTTAAATACAGTGTATTTGTGCCCTTTCAATTTTGATACTCTCCACTGTTCTGTTGGTTTTCACCTTCAACTTACAGTTTTGTATTTTGACACAATTGGCATACACATCCATCCATTCACTTTTTTCTTCTTTAAAAAGTTTCCCTGTCTCACATTTTACCAAGACTCTTTCAGACGGTTCAATATTTTGGATATGTCACTTCAAATGACTCATCACACTTTGACTACTTTCATTACGAGATTTCTGTTCTACCATTTTCTCACATCTTGTTCAAACTAGCTGGGTAATAAAAAGATGTTCAGCGTTAACTAAAATTTGCAAGATCTGTGGAATAAAAAGACATCATGGCTTCTACTTTTTCTGCAAGTTGTTTCCTCCAAACTTAACAAACTGTTCTTGGCGGTTCAACTTAAAACATCCACACACTTGCTCTTATTTGTGGAATATGCATTCATTATCTTTCCTAAATGCTCTAGATGGTTTTTCTCTCTACATATTCCTGATAGTTTGTAAGTGTCGTCAGGAAGTGAACTTCAAAGTCTCATGGTTTAAACTTCAATCAATCTTTAAACGTTACTGAATTATTATTTTTGTGTTCGTTTTCTGTGAAGTTCCTCCATTTCCTACTTTCTTTTAAGTTCTTCGAGGTAGAATGTCTTACCTATGATGCAATTCAACCTCTTAAACAATACTTGCAAGATGTATACACGCCATCAACTTTTAAGATTGTCCATAAAGAGGTTTCTGCTCTATTAGTCTTTATCTTTCACGATGGCTAAGTAATTACTGTTGTTCTCACTCCTTGTTAACAATTTGTGGGATCTGTTAACTAAACATTTCTTTTTTGTTCATCTGATTTTTCAGCAACTAACTTTCCTCAGCTGTTTACCTTCAGATGAATTAAGGTTTTTAGTAGTCATATCTACCATCTGCCCA
Organism: Diadema setosum; assembly: GCF_964275005.1. NCBI lineage: Eukaryota > Metazoa > Echinodermata > Echinoidea > Diadematoida > Diadematidae > Diadema > Diadema setosum. The sequence goes on along the minus strand of NC_092687.1, from coordinate 11,466,772 downwards.
TGATTCAAATAGATATCACAAGTCATATGTCTCATGTTAAAGGTCCAGTTTACCTTTGGGAGCAGTGCTTTTGATTTAGCCTCAGTAATATGCAAGTTTCATACAAATGGGTCCCTACCAATCCATGCTTTCTTGGGAATAACTCATCCTCACATCAACCAGATCTAGTTTCTGTGGTGAAACACTTACTTTTATATTAAGTTTTTCATATTGCAATCACTGTTAATTATTATCAAAACATAAATTATTGAAGGATTTCAGGCAAAGGGGATCTGAAGGTGTCATTTCTTGTTTTGGCATGACCTTTACGATTTACGTAGTAAACCATATTTTAGCAAAGGAAATTTCTGGTTTCTGAGGATTTGCATTCCAGCACATGCATTAGACATGATATGCTTGAACTCTACATCCATTAAAACTGGCTGTAGGCAGCATTTTTCCCTCAGTTGTATTCTTTGGAAGTCACATGTCAAATTCTACTTTTAAGTATATGGCAAGCTTACCTGGTAATTTTGAGCGATGATGAGAGCTTGTTGAGCGCTGCTCCAAGTCCTAGGCTGCAATATAAGTGGGATCAATCACATCTGCACAGGAGCAAAAACTGAGGCTGGCAGCAGTCTTGTGGTTGATTGGTTTGTGTTATCCCTCTTTCATGCTGAAGAGACTCTCCCCACCAGTAAGAATCTGCAACTAGAGTCTACTCATCATTTCTGAATATAAACTATTCAAGTACCGGGTAGCCTTGCACATTTTTTTTTTTTTTTTTGGCGGGATTTTTCACCAAAAAAGTAGGAAAAAGTAGGATTTTGAGCAAAAAAGTAGGAAAAGTAGGGACAGCAGTAAAAAAGTAGGAAAAAGTAGGAAAAGTAGGGCCACTTGAAAGCCTGCAATTCTTCTAAAGCTGCATGGACCTTGTTCCAGCAAATTATCAAAATTTTGTGATAACTGTTAATAGCCTCCTGATTGGGATAATCACTGCATGATTATTCTTGAAAAGTTTTTGTAATTCAAGTGATTACTATTTGACATTTCATAGTTTATACCTACCTATATAGACCAAAGCCATTGTTTATGAGGCTGAAACATTTACATGTATGAACAGAATTTTAAGATTGGAGCTCGCTTCCTGCTGTTTTTTCTGAGATTTTTGAGAACTGAACATTGTGAATTTGACACGCTTTTAAATGTGTTTTATACTATTCTACTCTGAGGTTTTAGCTATATTGTTGCAAAATCCTACAATGAAACTTTTCCATGTTTTCTGTAATTTACTTTACATGCTGATCTATTACCAAAAACCTGTTGAATGTGAACCTCATTATCAGACATTTTCTTTTAGAGCTGGACAGTCATGTACAAAAATGTACCTTAAAGCAAACTATCAACATTTTGTGATATTAATAGTTAGCCTCCTGATCACAAAATATTTACTATTGATTCATGTTTTTCGTTGGGATTTACTGCTTCAGTCTGCTTGATTACTCTAGAAGATACTGGTATACTTTTTACATGTATGTACAATTTAAATAATGGGTACTTGACATTTCATAGACCAAAACCATTGTTTTTTAAGGCTTAAACATTTATGAACATGTTTTATTAAACTGATCAATACTGGTAGCAGATAACTAAAATTTATATGCAGTTTCTGTAATTCAATTCTAATTTCTGTACCAGTTTAGTATAAGAATTTGTAAACAAATCAAACATACAAACAATTGATTATTGAGTAATTCAAACAATTATCAAATAATTGGAATATAAATTGCATTGTTTAAAAGTTAAAAGATTTATTGAAATATTCATTTCTGAACCTTTAAACTCTCCACAGACTACATGGACAGGTCTCTATTCTCGTGACTCAGTGTATTAAATGGAATAGTTTATGGATGACTTGTTTTATCTAGATAGCCTGAAATCCATTTAGTAAAATAAAAAAAAAAACAATCAAATCAAATTCTCAATCAAATCTTCAATTTCGGATGCATTTGTTAACTGGAAAAGAGTGTAATTTAATGAAATAGACTCTGTTTCATATCATTTTGTTGAATACAATTTTTGTCTCAGTACAAATGAAAGCTTGGAACACGACTCAATTAAAAATGAAATTTATCTTCAAGTTGGTATTCTAAATGTAAAGTTTCCTGCCTTTTGGTAATCTCATGGATAAAATGGGATTAACTACTGTCAGATCAATGTTCAAATCAATTTAGATTCTTTATTCATGGAGTTTGTTTGTGAAAAAAAGTTGTCTTGGTAAGTTTTCTTTGGATTATTAAGACAAAAAATCGTCTTGTGATCATGTGGACAAACTGTCACGTGAATTATCGTAACGTGAGTTACCGCTTCACATGACGATACCTGGAGAATGTAAGACAATTTGAATTTTTACCATACTCGGTGATGTATGTTGTTAGTCCATGACTTTGACACAATAGACTTTAAAGTCTCTCTGTTTCTTGTTTGAGGAAACTTTTGAATATAAGACATGCCAAATTTTTGCATGTCTAAATTATGTAACGTGAGTTACCAACATTTGTAGTGTTTTTTCTCATAGTTCTCATAAGAGTCTGTGGATGTAATGTTGCTGTGAGGTAGGATGGAGGTGCATGATACTCATTCACATATAGTAACTCATATCACTAATTAGGTTTTAAGGATATTGATCTCAACGACCTAATTTTGAGTTCAAAATGTAACGTGAGTTACCGTGGAAATGCCCATATATATAAACATATATATATATATATATATATATATATGTATATATATACATATATATACATATATATACATATATACATATAAACATATATATATATACATATATATAAATATGTACATATATAATACATATGAAATTTAATATGTCCACTAAAAACGATTGAAAGACAGACTTTCTTGACCTAAGGGTGTAATGTCACAGTTGCAAGCAAGACCTCTCGATGTGATCATAAAGATTCATTAAATCTTTATGAAACAAAAGGTTATACATTAACCGTCAATCAATAAGGAACGGGTAGCAACAGCTCGCTCACGTGTCAGTTAAGAGATAACAAGTTCATTAGATTTTATTGTGCTTACGTGCAAAAACTACAATGTTATAAGTTTTTTTTTTTTTTTTGTTCTTCAGGGAAGGACTCTTACCTGTTTTAAGTGATGTAATACTCATTTCAAAACACACAAGCTGAAATGTTGTATCGCTGAAGTGCAAATTACCATATCACTGGAAACCTAATAAATGTTTAAAAATAATATAATGCTCAATTCACATGGACGCTCCTAACAAACATCGTATATATTCTAAATAGAGCAGACATTGCGGAAAAGGTGTGTACTTCTTAAAGAGGTTCTGAATTAAATGGTGTATTCAAACGTTGAATAGGATTGAATTTTTATCTGTGAACAATATGTGAACCTTGATATCAACAGCGACAATATTATTATATAATGCTCAACCTTTACTACAAAAAGATTCAAAATATTTTCTGGCAACTTCTCCCAATATATGTATACATACATATTTTGTATTTATTGATAAGTCTGCTAAATACGCTGGAAAGACAGACTTTTTTTTGACCAAAGGGTGAAATGTCACACGACCAGTCGATGACATCATAACGATTCATGGAATCTTTATCAAACATAATGTTATACATTAACCGTCAATTACCAAACACTGGGAGCAACGGAATAGTAATGTTTTACATACGTGCAAACACTGCACTGTTAAAGGTTTTTTTTTTTTTTTTTTTTTTTAGAAGAACTGGTAGCTATTTCAAGTGATATGGTACTCACTTTAGAACACAAAAGCTGAAATTTTGTATTGTTAAAGTGCAAATTATCATAATTCTTTAGGTTAGGAAAGTCCATATGAATCGAGTTATACATCATTTTAAAGCTTAGATTCTTCTCTTTCAGAAAATTTTCTCCTAACAAGAAATCAATGTCTGGCGACTTTTTGTTGGCTTTGTGATGCAGGGTCACTTATAATCAATATATATAGTTGAATTTGTCCACTAAATACCATGGAAAGACAGACATTCTTCACAAAAATGTGTAATGTCACAATTGCGTGCAAGACCTGTCGGGGTTATCATAAAGATTCACATTAACCGTCAATTAGGAAGGAACGGGTAGCAACGGATTGCTCACGTGTCAGTTAAGAGATAACAAGTCCAATGTAGAAGTCAAACAGAATCAAGTTTCAACTTCCAAACACAAAAATGAAGTGAGTGCATATTTAGAAGACTTGAAAAAATATTATCCTGGAGCGCTACTTTGATAACTAACGGTTGAAAAAAAATTCTTTAAATATTACCAGGCATTGAGATCACCTGAAAAAAAAAAACAAAAAAAAAACTGGTGTTTTAGACAATCATTGCTTGTTCTACAGGAAATAAATCATAAGGTGCGAATATTAGCAATTCTACATTGTACACAATTCTCACCCACATATATATAAAATAAGGGTGAGAAGTCTGTCTTTCCAGAGTATTTGCGAGACAAATAGAAATCTCTCTCTCTCTCTTACTCTCTCTCTCTCTCTCTCTCTCTCTCTATATATATATATATATATATTCATATGTTAGATTTGTCTAATAAATACGCTGGAAAGACAGACTTCCTTTACCAAAGTGTGAAATGTCGCAATTGCGTGCAAGACCACTCTATGTTATCAAAAAGATCTATGACATCTACTAAATCAAGCACAAGGTTATACATTAAACGTCAATTACCAAACAAGAGGAGCAACAGAATGTTCATGTGTCAGTTAAAAGGTAACAAGCCCAATAAATCATATTGTGCTTCTCTGCAAAAAGAAAAAAAAATAAAGAAAAAAATTCACGGGTATAAGCTTCTTCTTTTTTATAGGGAAGGACTAGTAGCAATAAATACGCTGGAAAGACAGACTTCATTTACTAAAGTGTGAAATGTCGCAATTGCGTGCAAGACCATTGGATGTTATCAATAAGATTTATGAAATCTACTAAATCAAGCACAAGGTTATACATTAAACGTCAATTACCAAGCAAGAGGAGCAACAGGATGTTCATGTGTCAGTTAAGAGTTAACAAGCCCAATAAATTATATTGTGCTTCTCTGCAAAAAAAATAAAAAATAAAAAATAAAGAAACAAATGCACGGGTATAAGCTTCTTCTTTTTTTTTCCAGGGAAGGACCAGTAGCAATTTAAAGTGAAATGATGCTCATTTTAAAACACATGAGTTGTAGTTTTGTATTCGTGAAATGCAAATTACCATAATCGTTTTATTCAGCAGTCGGTTCGTTCACCGGGAAACACTTGTTTAAAATGATGTAATGCTCAATTCAAATGAATAGAATCGTATGAATAAGAGTCCCCTTTTCACTTCTTTAAAACCCTATCTGAGTAAAAAATAGGACGAAGAACAATATGTGAACCTTGATATCAACAGCGAAAATATTATCATATAATGCTCAACCTTTACTAGAAAAAGATTCAAAATATTATCTGGCAACTTCCCCCTATATATGTTTACATACATATATATTTTTTTTTTTTATTGATAAGTTCACTAGATTCGCTGGAAAGACAGACTTTTTTGACCAAAGGGTGAAATGTCCAAGACCAGTCGATGACATCATAACGATTCATGGAATCTTTATCATACACAATGTTATACATTAACCGTCAATTACTAAACACTGGGAGCAACGGAATAGTAATATTTTACATACGTGCAAACACTGCACTGTTAAAGGTTGTTTTTTTTTAGAAGAACTGGTAGCTATTTCAAGTGATATGGTACTCACTTTAGAACACAAAAGCTGAAATTTTGTATCGTTAAAGTGCAAATTATCATAATTCTTTAGTTTAGGAAAGTCCATATGAATCGAGTTATACATCATTTTAAAGCTTAAATTCTACTCTTTCAGAAAATGCTTTTAACTAGAAATCAATGTCTGGCGACTTTTTGTTGGTTTTGTGATGCAGGGTTAATCATAATCAATATATCTACATATATGGGTCAAAATTTTGAACGATGTACAATTGAGCCAAAACAACGCAAAATTTAAAAAGTAGGAAACTCTCCAAATCATTTATCTTATTTGAAAGAGTGTAACTTAAGCTTCAATATGAACAAAAATTATACTAGGATTTTCCCAGAGGAACAAGTTTTTATTCACCGCGGAAGTTTAGCATGTCCAGAGCAGCGAACGTCCAGTAAAGGGCTTTTTACACTTGTAAATTTTTGCTTAGCCCCGGACCAACGGTGGGGCTAAGGGGGGGGGGGGGGAGGCCTTAACCCCACCGTTGGTACGGGACTATCCTTAGCCCACTTTCTGTTTACACTCGTTTTTGCCAAAGTGGGCTAGCCCCATCGATAGTTCGGTACTATCTGGCCCTGCAAAATAGCAGGGGTTAGCACCGCCATTGCGGTGCCAAGCAAGTGAGTGTAAACAGAACGAAAAAATAATCCTGGGCTAAGCGACGGAGACGAAGTCCGACCCTCACTGACCAATCAGAAACGAGGTAATCAAGTGCTGCCGGTGCGTGCGTGTACGTGTACAGTACACAGCGTAATTATGAATATTCATGTGGCTTGGAAACTCCGGGGCTAAGAAATACGAGTGTAAAAAGGTCAGTTTTCTCCTTAGCCCCGGACAAGAGATAGTACGGGACTAATTGGCGAGCGTAAAAAGCTGAAAAAATAGTACGGGACTAACGATAGTCCTGGGTCAGAGAAAGTCCGGGGTTAAGAAACACAAGTGTAAAAAGCCCTGTAGGAATAGTAGTGTACATATAATATTATTTGAATACCGCTTAACATTATTTGCAAAGATCTTATTTAGTTCAAAATCGTAACGAAATATTAGGGACATGTGTATGTGTTAGCAGAATATCAAACACTTTCTCCACTTTACGCGAATTTTACAGAAACCCAATATTTTGACCTCTTATTACATTGTCCCATACTTTAATCCTTACTCCCAAGTAATAACATATCTTTTTAAGACGTCTCTGCTCTAGGCAGTCTCTATAACCCAACAAATATAGCAGGGTTTTCATCACGGAGGTTCGCATATAGCTCATGGACGTTCGGAACAAACAAGATATTGAACAATGCAGCTCTCTTCAATTGGAAACGCATTCTATCCACATCAAACAGCAATTTCATGTCGAGAACAAACTCCTCTGCAAAATCCTGAATAGATATTACCAATTCTCAATTATAAAAGCTTCTCTATCTTCTCATAATGAGGAATCAAAGAAAGATGTTTTCCATCTCTCGTAAATGAACGTACAAACGTACGTGTAATCTCAGTGACGTAGTCCATCCTTGAGAACGAATATATTTATCCAAATTTTGTTTCAAGAAGTAAAGATTCAGGTCCCAAATTTGTTATCTAAAGTCTACAATGCAAAATGTGCTTATAACGCACATGGTCACAGGTAAATATGACAAAGAATTGACATAGAAAAACAAAAGAAATGTAAAAAGAACAATGTATAGAAATACGAAGTTTAGCTGCGGAGGGCAAACGAATACGTTAGGAAGAAATCCCTCTGCGTGCGGCTCCTTGTGTTACACACTGTTACCGAGGAGAATTTGTGTTATCATATTAGTCAGAAATGATATAAGGTTCGATACTGCGAAGTTTCGTTATAACAAGACACAATAAGTCCATATAACTTGGATGGATGTTTGTTACTTCGATATTATACAATATGGTTTGTTATGAGAAACATTTTGTAGCGCGTCATTCCGGAGGCTCGTTATTCATACAGTTTGTCAATCCGAAATTTGATAGAGTTCGTATAACCATGAACTTTTTTTTATTCGGTAATTGATAGGAATCTCTGAAGGTTAATCGAAAGGTTTGTTAATTGGAATATGAAAAATCAGGTTCGCTTATCCAAATGTTGAAATACAAATTAACAACCAAATCCTCCAAATTTCAAAACCTCATGATAATCGTTTTCACATAAACGAATATCAGGCCCATTCCTCTTTTAGGAGAACGGACCAAAAAATAATGAACCCTAATATTTAATTTTCGGATAAACAAACTTTTGGAATTAGAACGTTTTTAACAAGTGACCTCCTGAATTAAGTACGAACATTTTTTTTTTTAATTTTCGGAATAACAAGCCTTTGGACATTCGGAGTAACAAATCTTTTGAAGAGCGAACGTTTCAAAGTGCAACCGTAAATCTATTTTAATTCATTATCTATTTTAAGATGTATTTTCAAAGTAAGCACAGAAGCATAAACAAATTGACGATCTCTCTGTTTCTTAAATGTAAAATGAAAAAAAAAAAATCTGGGAGAGAATTACAAATTAATATTGCTTTTCATTGATGAGGATAAAAAGCACTTTGCCATGATAAGCGGAGGATTTGCGTGTTTTCATCAGGAAATAATTGTATACTCCATTATTTTTGTTCGCTTGTGACGGCATTTTGATAAATAAAACAATAATTAAAAAAACTACTACAGATTACGCAAAATTCCATTTTTCTATAACTTGGTTTTCAGAGCTAAGCTGTTTTTGTATAAACAGAGGGAAAACAAGTGTAAAATTGTGAGTAAATTGTCAACTGTTTGTTCATCATGATCACATACCGCCTTAAAAATTCTGAAACTACTGTTCTAAACTCATTGTTTACAGTACTTTGTAAAACTGTATTTTTCGCTATTGGAGCAAAAAGTTTTAAAGAATACAGGACACTTTCGGGACAAGTTATGGGTGGGATTGTATACGTCAGGGACGTTCGCTCTACTACTAGGGACATGTTCCAGGACGGGTAACTAATCGGCAGAGAGTACCTAGCCTTCCTAACTCTTTCAAAAATTTCAAAAGTATTGTCAATGCAAATTATAAGAAATTCGACATCCTTACAACATATTGCTCAGAGGGGGATCAGGAGGTGAATTTTCAGAGAAAATATTAATTATTTGCTTGGTTTTCGGTGAATTGCATGGTCAAAAAACTGTGGACGAGCCTTAGTCCGCTCCAAAAATGGCATGCAGCTCCTCGCCTGGAGAGCCAAAGGTAAAGTGTACCTTCGTCATCAAAGCAAGATGGTGTCCCACTCGATAACGTTTCAAGTTGATCACGGACGTTCTTTTTTTTCTCGGAGGTACGTCTAAAAATGTAATTTCGGTTCCTATTTGAGAAAGGATGGACAGAAACTCAAAACAAACATATTATCGTGTGGCTAGATCTTAGTTGATTACGACTCAGAACAATACCGCCAATAACGTTTAATGGGCTACGATTTTTATTAGTAAATAGCGGAAGCACGTCCGTGACGAAAACTGAGTATAATTTCGCATAAAAGAATGTTACGTCCCATGTACAGCAAGCAGATGTACAATTTTTGCAGGATATATTCATTAGGTGGAACATCAAATTTTCGTATACATTACAGTTTGGACAACAGAGTAGAAAGGTTTTGAGCGAGTGCTTTTAGTAGGATATTGATATACAATAACATAATGGTTGCAAAATCTGAATACGTACTATGAATGCCATGAGCGATAAATTTGTCTTATTCTAATACTAAAATGCCATTTTTTTTTTTGCTGCAAATTTTGTTAAGCAAATGCAAGACGCCAGAATAAAATATTTGATATTTAGGAAAATACTGATATGAAATTACTGGAAAGGCATTATCAAAAGATCTATCTAATTTATGTCGTCATTAAAATGAAAAAAAAAATCTTATTATGAAAGCGTTAATTTGATGCTAACGGTTGAGTAGGAGGATCTTGTATGCTAAAAATAAGATCAAAGAAGATATGCTCAAATCTTTGACGAAAAAAAAACACAAACAACGTTATACTGTTGTCATAGATAAATAAGAGTGGGAAAAAAAGAGTTCATTATGCAGTCGACGTATGAATAAAGAACATAAACAAAGCGTTATTTTTGCTTTAATGCAAATAACTCTTTTTTTCGTCATAAAATATTGCCAGGTCGTGATTGACTGTTTTATTTTAACTCTTTATTTGCCATGGTGGAAACCCCATGTGTGCCACGTTATTCTGGGACACGAAGGTAGTCATGCTTTAAAAAGGAATTCTGCTTTTCCAATCTGTATAACTTCTACAAAGTTCTGTTAAGCTGGCCATAATAGTGAGCAAAGTTGAAGAGGAATGCTAAGCTTTGCCTTGATATAACATGTATGACATATCTATTTCTATTTATTTTTTAATGACCAGTTGCTACATTACTGTAAAGGTATGACTTTTGCACATGAAACCGTGAGAGAAACTTATAATTTACACGCAAATTTAGTAGGGAAACCCGCTTATAGTCCATCACCACAGAAAATGCAAGCTGTATGTAAAAGGAACAAAAGCACGAGAAATGCTTTCATTGTACCTCGGGATTAGGCGATTTATCGATCGGTTTAAGCGGATTAGTGGGTTTGAGCAGAATATGCGAAGTTGGCACGCCGTCAACTGAGTAGGACGTGCGAACATGGCACATAAAGAGTGAACGATATCATACTTAAATTGCCCTTTTACATGCCCCTACCTAAACAATACTTGTATGCTGTCAATGGCTGTTTGTGGCAACCTTCATTCAGTAAATGCCTAAATACAGCACAAGTTTCGTTACTACGGAAAGAGACAAAAATAATTTCTAGCAACTTCCCCAAATAAATGCATATATGTTTTGTATATATATATATATATATATATATATATATATATATGAAGAGCTCAGTTGCAAAAGGTACTACATCCATTTTCCATCAAAATCCACTTTTTTGACTTGATGTACTAATTTTTAGGACCTCTTTACACCTATACTAACAAAAAGCTGAATTTCCAACCAGAAAGTGTTTAAAAATTACATTTAAAATTCAGTTCGGTTGCAAAAGGTACTACATCCATTTTAGTTGGGTTGCAAAAGGTACTACATCCACTCCAATGACATCATCGGGAAATTGACCAATCAGAGAGCAGCATTGGCTTGACCCTCTACCATTGTCTACTGACTTTAATCTGTAAACAATAGAAGTTGGCTTTTGGCTTTTTGGCTTTCTGTTAAAATCACCACGCAAATCTGACCAATATCTTGAAAAACTCATCACATTTCGATCAAGCAATGTAGGAAAATGAAGAAGAACTCATTGATAAAGCAAACCATCCCAAGAGAAGGATCATGAATTAAAAGCCGTTGACAAGAGTAAAGGAGAAACGGCGGAGAAACTGGAGAAATTACGCGACTCTAATGTAGTCCCACGTACTGCATATACTGTTAGTTACCGGTACCGTGCGTTACTGCTAGGGTGTTGAGTTTGAGCCATAAATTGTCCGCAGAATAAAGTACAGACACTGTGTAGGTATGGTCTATTTCTTACATAAATAGCTTCACAGCTATAATAATAAGTGTTTGACAACTAGTCTGAAAGCAAAGTTAGTGTTAAATGTATACAATGGCATGAAATTCTGACATCCCTACCAACAGTGCTTTACCTGTGGATATACCTTGCTATTCTTGCTATTCTGCTATTCTATTCGTGCAAGATGTCAAGTACCATGGCTTGACAGTTCATTGTGACATACAGCTTTGAACAATAGATTTATATTCATTCTTGTAAATGACACCTTTTACTTATACAATGTCACAAAGGTAATACCAAATGTGCGTTTAGTATAGGTGGTCATATTACTCATCGACGGTCTTGATTTTTATCAGCTATTAGATTATCAGATTTCTCTTACCTAATAAAGAATATACAATGTAGGCCTACAAGAATGAAATTCATGTAATGAATTTAATTACAGTGTTGAGAGAATACAGAAAATTCAGATGCTGCTTTGCCACCTTTTCCCTTAGAAGTTACATTGAAAAAAAAAATGAAGAAAAGATAATGAATACAGTATTCTTGAAACACGTGAAGGGAGAATTCACAGAGAGAAAATAGCCAAAAATGTAATACATAGAGGAAAAAGATAAGAAATCATGAGACAAAGATAGTGAGAGAAAAACAAAAGGAGAAAAGGGAAGAGAGAAATCACCTGGTGGGATATTGTGACCCCTCCCCATCTATAACCGTTCATGCATAATGGATCCCCCCCATGCTTATGACCAATGACAGTCATTCATTCAAATATTAGTCAGCAAGGGAGAAGTGGGGCATTAGCGATGCACATTGGTTTGTTATTCTTGATGCTAAATAGGGCAGGGCATTGTCAATTACCTAGGCCCCCTTGACCTCGTATCCCATCCCCATCAACACCATTGCTGAAAAAACAAATAAATCTGCGAAACATGTCATAACATCACATTTAATATATCTATGGCATGCGAAATTTCGGTTTCAAAAGGTACTACATCCACTTTCGGTTGCAAGAGCTACTATATCCACAAAAAAATAAAAATGTTTAATTCATTAAAAAAAAAAAAACAAATGAATGGACCTGGATTTTCTTAGAGAGTGGTTTTAGTGTTTTAGTGGTTTTAGTGGTTTACTTCATGTTTATTATCCCATTCATCGCACAGCCAGCACGGTTTGGTAAAGATTAAGCGCTCGAATAGACACTGTACTTGTTCATGTCTGGCGACTTTCTGTTTGTTTTGTGGTGCAGGGTCCCAAATGATACACGTCTCACGCACATCCTGAGGAAGGCCTGCTGACTGGCCGAAAGCTTGACTGAATTAAAGGGAGACTCAAGATCGAGAGCAACGTCAGCATCTATTCAGTCTAATATCTTTCAGTATATATGCTATCAACAATGAGGCACTGCGCAACCTTTTGGGAAGGGAGCTATCTCTCGCACTATACCGGGTGTCCCCCAAAAAGCGGAACGGTGGATTTTCAGTTCCTTGTGTTCTAAAAGTGATATATATATATATATATATATATATATATATATATATATATATATTAACATCATTAGAAAGAGCATCTTCCGCAGAAGAGAATGATACCAAAATCATAAAATTTGATAGACGATGATGATAGACAGAGGCTAGACCAACTGGGCAATGGACCAAAATTAATGATTTGTTCACCATATTTATATTGGACAAATTTGGATTTATTTTAGACCATTTGTACCCCTGCACCTCAAAACAAACAAAAAGTCGCCGGACATGAGTTTTTAGTTAAGACCATATTCTGAAAGAGCAGACTTGAAGCTTTAAAATGATGTATAACTCAAATCAAATAGACTCTCCTAACTATTATCTAAATATATAAACAATATCTAAATATTGGAAAGAAAGCACAAACTCAGGAAAAGTGTGAACTGAGAAAAAAGGCTCTGAAGTACGATGAATGGGACAAAATCAGGAAGTAAGCCACCAGAGTAACAACAATGAAGGGATTATCAGATTAAACTGAAATTAAACATGCCTCATTAACACATTCTGTCCATAATTGATAATAACTTTTAAAGCAGTAGCTCTATCCGTTCAAAAGTTATTACAGTTGACAGTGAAGAGTGTGGACAAGGTTTTTCAGAAATGAAAAAGGGATTCTAAACACACACCTAATCACACTATATTCTACCAAGAATGTTCGAGATAAACTGCTAAAAAACACGCTTTTCTGCCCGTTTTATGATACCAAATTTTAGCATAATGTAAACGAAGACCCGCTCTTTCAGAAAATGTGAAAAAGTCAAGTTCGGCTAGGTTCACCCATTTCACTTATTTTCAGTCCTCACGCAAAATCAGTGTGTGCGACTTTATGTTCGTTTTGAGGTGCACGATGATTAGACGAAATGGAATTAGACCAACTCATAATAAACCGAATCTTTATTTGATGATATAAATTGGTGTTAAACCAAAAATAGACCAAATGGCTATTATTAGATGAACTGACTGTAGACCAAATAGTAATTAAACCTAATAACAATTAGACCAAACAGTAATAGGACGAAATGATGACTAGACCGACTGGTTATTTGACCAACTGATATTAAACAGTCCATTAGACCAACTGGCTGTAGACTAAGTGGTAATAGAGTGTAAACCTATCCGGACGATAGCCTCTTTGAAATTGTTGTTTGAAGGTAAAATATAAGTTCGAAACTCGTCTTTTGATATTACATGAGAAAAAGTAACAACGCACCCTTTCGGCAAAACCGGGGGGGGGGGGGGGGCTTTGGACGAAAGGTGGGGTTCCAGTCAACGCGACGCGACCCATTGCTCCCAACGCACCCTCTTGGCAAAACCGGGGGGGGGGGGGCTTTGGACGAAGGGTGGTGTTCCCATTAACGCGACGCGTCACCACCCAACCCACCCTTTCGGCACAAGCCCACTCAGGAAAAGTGTGAACTGAGAAAAGAGGCTCTGAAGTGCAGTGTCAATCCAAGCGCTAAATCTTTACCAAGCCGTGCTGGCTGTGCAATGAATGGGACAAAAAAGCAGAATGTAATTCACTAGAGTAACAGCAATGAAGGAATTATTAGATCAAACTGAAATCAAGCATGCCTTATTACAACATTGTGTTCATAATTGATGCTAACTTTCAGAGCAGTTACATCACCCTTTCAAAAATTATTGGAGTTAAAAGTGAAGAGTGTATACAAGATTTTTAAGAAATGAAAAGGGGGACTCTAAAACAAGCCTAATCACACTATTCTACCAAAAAATGTTCAAGATAAACTGCTAAAAAACACACTTTCCTTCCAATTTTATGATCCCAAATTTTAGCATAATGTAGAAGAAGACTTGTTCTTTCAGAATTTATGAAAAAGTCAAGATCGGTTAGGTTGACCCATTTCACCTATTTTCAGTCCTCACACAAAAGCAGTGTGTGCGGATTGTTGTTCGTTTTGTGGTGCACAATCACATACTGCCCTTGTAAGTAAGAAGGAGTTACATAACCCAAACCAGTATATTCAAGGGATATAGGTTTGGTACATGTCAAAACTTTCTCGTGAAGAAATTGTTGGTAGGGTTGGTTTATATTCGACTTTTTTTATGTTGAAGTGAGATTATCAATTGACAAAGGGATTTGTTTGTGTTTTGAATTGCATTTGTTCATGTTACACCCAGAATGGGTTGATTTATGAATGATTGGAATGAATTCAATTAATATCAGGGAAAAACAAAAAGAAAGTGTTGAGGTGGTTTATTTGCATTATAAGGATTTGTTTGAGTGTCTGTTGATGTTTGTTTACAATACGTATGTATTGGCGGTGTGCATATGACAAAGAACAGTGATATGGAAGTTGTAGTTAAGACTGATGGAAGAATATGACTACAGTGAAAAAAAAAATGAACAGAGACAGATAACATTTAGGGAGGGTACCTCCCTCGTATGCCTTCTCTGTCGGTCTCTCTCTCCTAGCCCGCCTCACCGCTGAAATTGACACACCTATACAATTTTGAAATCAACGCAGCTGTGAACACGTGCTCATACATGTTGAAGGCATTTTAATTGCCGCAGTAGTGCCTGCTGCTCAAAAAAGTTCGTTCGCACAAACATCAAAACACAAACAGACACACGTACGCATACAGGCACGCGTATAAACACAGACAAACAAACCACTACCACTATACAACCACAACACATGCACGGTTTCTACATAATTGTATTAGTATACTCCAAACACACATACACACACACACACACACACACACACACTCACACACATACGCATAACTTGCCAGTCATATCCCACTAAAGCATAATATCGGAGCAACCACCCCGAGCTGGGGGCGACAGTTTTTGCCGGGGCGACAATTCATGTCGCAACATTTTTTTTTTCATAAATTGTCCCCATAGAGATAAAAAATTGGGAGCTGCATAAGCGTCAAAGATTGTCGCCAGACGACAATTTATAACGGGGCGTCAGTCTTTGCCGCAACAGGTGGTTCTTTTCCCATCAGACGTGTCTAATGAAAAGTCTGTGTGATCTTTGCGGCGAAGAATATAAAGTGACCCTTCTTCAAGAATTCTGTTACATACAGACCATTGACCATTCTGGTGAAATGTACAACAGCATCTGCCAGCGGTCTTTCCATATGATAAGACATACAGTACAGGGCCGGCGTAGAAATACTCGCTGGAGCGTTGTCAAAACATGGGGGTTGGGGGAACTTCCCGGGTTCATGAGCAAACAAGTCAAGAACATAAAAAACAAAGAAACAAAAACAAAACCGTCTTCATTGTAGTGCCACTTTCATGTTTCTTCAGCTGACAAGCAAAAGCATAAAAAGTGCCCCCCCCCCCCGTTCTGCCGATCATGCAGTAATCATGTGGAGGCTCAGCAGAAAATATCCATCAGCCTTCATCTTCTGATCTTATTGAAAAGACAAGGAACTTTCAAAACAGATGAAACCTATTAGAACTCAGGTATGGATCATTTTCCGCAGAACAGTGTAGTGGCCTAACCTCCCCACCCCCAAACGCACACACCCACAATTTCCTCTCCGCCCCCCCCCCCATCCAAAAAAGGAACGAAATTCCCCCCCCCCCCCCAAAAAAAAAAAAAAAAAAATCGGGTGGGGATCACAACACGTGTAAATTTCCAAAGGTTTCTTCAATAGACCGAATCGATTTCGACGACCTGACCACCTACCGCCGCTAGCGGCTCTATGTCTGTTGCCATAGCTGGGGGCCAACGGGGTTTCCAGCGAGCTAGCCAGGTACGCGAGTTGCACTGGCGTACCCAGTCGGCTCTGCAGCCTAACGCACTCATCGCGCATAGTTAGCCGGCGGTCGTCGCGCTAATAATAGGGAGCTTTAGATTTTAGACGCGCGGACGTTCAAAGGAAAAAAAAAAACATGTTCTGAGCTTGCGCAGTAGCCCGCGTAAAGTCAATCTATTTTTAGCTTGCGTCGCCTGAGTTGTTTACTACGCGTACTGGGCTATTTTCACGTCCGCACAATTTGCAACGTAGAGAGCTTCTTCATGCACTGATCATATGGGGGCGCGATTTTATTTTTTATACGTTTCGTCCCAGCGTAATCTAAAGCTACTTTTCCACTCGACGCAGGGAGAGGAGAACGTCTAGCGCAAGCGTCGGCTCAAACGTCCGCGCGTCAAAATCTAACGGCCACCGCACACTACACGATCCGACTGGTCTTAAAGTCTTTAGCCAAGCTGGGTCTTAAGACCAGTCGTACGACTGGACACCGCACACTATACGACCCGACTGTAAAGCGCGCGCAGTGCGCACTGCGTGCGTTTGCATTTTGCTGCATTGTGAATGGCTGAAAGCTCACGACTGGTCGTAGAGATTCAACATGTCAAATCTCTACGACTGGCGCTAAGACCCAGTCGTACGACTAGAAAATGGCAAGACTGTGACGTCACACTTCTAGTCTTAAGGTCTTAAGACCGGTGAATCGGGGCAAAATCGTGTAGTGTGCGGCGGGCTTAAAGCTCCCTATTGTAATTGTTTACTCGGTGTGCGAAAATCTTTCTACTCATCAGACTAGACTGGCATGAGGACACAAGAACACCGACTTGAAAATAACAATGGCAAGGCCAACTCTATCAAATTCCATTGATGCCTTCCCCTGAAGGAGCTGACAAACATTTTCATACTCTTCAAGTTTTGATATGTAACTTGTGTACTTGCATGTTATTAACAACTTTTTTTCCACTACCACCTAAAACATGTCGATACTGAACAGCATCCGAGTTTTAAGTTTTTGATTTTAATTGCATTTGTAAATAGGAAATCGCTTCAATTAGAATTATCCATTTTGTATATAAGAGCATTTTCAGAACTCTGATTATATGTTAGCGTATGTAAGTGTTACACCTGAAACCTTTCTACACTATTTCTGAATAATGTTTAAACTTTAACCATTTTTATTTCACTTTGAAACATTGATCGTAACCTCATGCACGTATTTGAATGGACTCTAAATATTTTTTTATTATCTGTAATATCTTGATTAAATCTATATGTATATATTATATACATTATACATATATATATATATATATATACGATTATGTATACATATATTTTATTACCTATATATGCGTGATTGGTCAATATAGTGTCACGTGACCATGGTCACAAGGATGAGAGGCGATATATTTTCATAACATGACGTAAACTACGTGAATTACGTAAATTACGTAATATAACAGCGACTACGTTAAACAAATGGCGTTATGTAAGGAGGGATGACGTCATGAAAAACCAGTTGTTATGATGCGCGCAACATACTTTGCACACACGAATGCAATCGTGACCACAGTACTATTGTACTACACAGCGCACGCGGTAAGCGGTGTGAGCATCACATATGCATGTTATGCACAGCATACACGCGCTACCAACGCAACAAATTTGTTTTTGTCAACTGTTGTAACTGGTATGCACGGCAGCTTGAGAGAGAAAGAACTGGAGAATGCGCTGGAAGCCAGAGCTTACTACTCTAGTTAATGTTAGACAGTTGTGACAGGGCCGGAAACCAAAGGATTTCCCATTACATTACCAGCGCCTGAATTGAGTAAGGTTTTTTTTTTTTTTTTTTTTTTTTTTTTTCTTATATTGACAGTTTTATGCTACTAGCGTAGGACCTGGACCAGGTCCGTAGTCTACAGCTCTTGTACCAGTGCCAGTGACTACAGAGAGAAGAGATTATGCCCTACATTGTAAAGAAGTTCACATTTTCATGCATTACCACACACAAATGTTATCTCAACAAGCTTATTAGACCATAGGCGGCAGTTGTAGACCCACTATCGTTAGTCTTCTACAATTTGTACAACTGTCATTACAAAATCTAGATCTACCGCTAAGAAACTAGGCCCTCGCTATAGTCCTACTTAAGATTGATTAGCGACTATTCTAGAAATGATGGTATTGCAGCTGTCCTGCTCCTGCACGGCCACGGAAGAATGAATTACCGGTAGGACCTACGCGAAAGCCACCCGTAGTTATGGCTCAGTATGACTCGATTGAATACCACCAGTCGCGCGCGCTGTTGTCGCGCGCGTTCATGAATTTGACTGTGGGTTTGACAAAGGAGAAGTCGTGTTGCTGTATACAGCAGTTTATTTCTTATACTGTAGGTCATATAATATAGGCCATAACAGATATTGATTTTTTCTTTCGGTAGGAATATAACATTTCATTTCGATGGGGAAGTTATATTTTTGTCTCGGAATACTATATTTTTCCTCAGCGCTATACGCGCTTCGAAAAAAAAAAAATCCTGCGAGGATCTCAAATATTATATTCCACCTCTGGTAAGTCAATATTTGTATAATATTTTGTTCAATAGCCATGAAGAAGCTAAATTTATAAACAGTGTATTAGGACATCGAGGCGTAAGCACTGACATAATTCATAATTGTGCTTTAACCATGGTACACAATCTGGTGTCAACATTGAATAATTCAACCATTTATGCTGGCATCGTGTTTATTATTTTTGTGTACTCAGGCATATCTGGAAATATAAATCTAATTTTAGATTTGTTTTCAAGTCTGTACACATTTAGCTATTTATCTGTATGAAAATCACCTGAAGATCGTGATTTCTGACTCTTTTGAACCTCAGTATAATCTATAATGCACTGGTAATCATTTTGACACAACATGATATTGCAAATAACCTTGGATAAATTCATGAAAATTGTTCATGTATCTGGAAATTGCAGCTCCAAGCACGGACGTGTAAATTTATTCAATGCTCTGTAGACATCTACACACTCTCCTCAAGCTCTGAAAGGGAGCTTTAGATGGCGATGCAAGCCCTGTCACGCGGACTCTTGGCGCAAATGTTGTTACGTGCATGCACGAGATGATTTCTGTCCATACTACATCCTACTATTTCTTTTTATGATGGTCATAATGGTCCATTGTGTCTTCCTAAAATCTAAAGGTATTTTTGCAACTCGACTCAAGGAAAAGGGAGAATGAAAGTCATTCACAAAGATACAGTGTCACAAAACTCCGTCGCCAATTTAGAACTCCTTAGTATGTTATACTGGTATTCAAAGGTCGTGCTATATTTGACTGAACTGTGAATCATTTTCGCAATATTGCTATTTTGTTGTAATATACATCTCGTTTTGTATTTTCTGCTTTTTTTTGATAGCCATGAGTCTGTATGTACTTTAAAAAGAAAAACACAACAATAAAACGTTTTTCACAAAGGTGGAAAAGAGTTTGTTGTGAATTATCAACAGCTAATCATACATGCAGGAATGCCTGATGTGATGCAGAGAGTGATAGGTATCACAGTCATTGCATGCATTTGATTCGAACAATTTCATAATATTTGATATGATTCTTTTTTCTTTTTTTCTTTTAATTGAATCTAATCAGTTCTGATTGGATTCTTATTTACAACACTTTTCATTTGATTCGCATTCCTGCATCTAAATTTGGTCAGGTTTCTCGAATTGAATCTAATCATGCTTTTTTTTATAAAATTCTAACACAAAATGTTTTTCAATAAGGTTTGATCCGCATAAGAAAAAAAAAAGTGTTTAGATTGTCGTCATCATTTTGATTAGATTCTCACGAGTCCACGCTGTTTGTATTGTTTTTTTTTTCTGATCAAACTAGATTTCTTTCAAAACATATTTGATTAGTTTGTTTTGAGTGTCGTTTAGTTATCAAAATTGAAGCTCTTTGTCATTTAGAAGTGAAGATATGTTGACCGAAACATTAGTCATCGTGGCCATTTTATTAAATCCAAATGGCGGTTATAAATAACTATGGACAAATGAAAATATATATATTTTTTTTTTCACTCTGATCGCTTATACCATAATGATTTAAAAAATGTACAGTTTCTGTAATATTACTCAATCGGATATTTCTTGTACATTGCTTTAATAAAAGCAATCCTGGCAGAACGGGGGAGGGACAGCCCCCCCCCCCTTTTTTTTGTGCACCATACAGAGGAATATATAACGTGTCATCACTTTGGGAACCCTTTTTTTTACCCGGAAATACGTAATTGCACTAAATAGCAAAATATAGAGATCTTGAAGTGTGGGCGCGGTAAGATTATGTATTGGGGCTGAAGATACTTTGTTTTTATTTTTTTTTTTGTTTCGAGTATGGAGAAACCCGGAAGCGAAAGGGGAGAAATAAGCTGATGACTTTTTTTTTTTTTTTGTTTTGCTTGTTACCTCGTGAAACCTGACCTGGAAGTGCCCCCCACCCCACTTTTGAAAACGCTCTGTCGGCCCCGAGTGGTGTGAATTCATGTGAATACCCATGTGAAAGATTCCTGTCTGCGCACTTTCTCACCAGAGGCATTTCACGACCTGGATGTTTATTCAAAATACCTTTATCTCTCAATAGAACACTTCTTGCATATTTGTTGGTGATATTTTGCGCATTATTTCACAACACACTATGTATAAAAAGAAAGAAAAACAAACATCAGTAATACCAAAAAAAAAAAAAAAAAAAAGGAGAGACATTTTCTCATCCGACATAGCTCGTCATGGACGTCACATAAATATTATTCTATAAATCGGATAGCTCTTGCATATTGCTAATAAAAGCAACTCAAATCTTAAAAGAAACATTCTCTTGGGCACTTCTTTTCTCTAAAGACACATTTGAAAACTCAGATGCGTATTATGAAACACAGTTGTTGTTTTTTTTCGTCGGAGATTTCTTGCAAATTCCGTTGATATCTTATAAGGGGTAGAGCCACAACCGCACCCTGACGGTTTTCTATAGAGGCACCAGCTTGTGGAATTTTCAGAAAGGTTTTCGAATCACTTAAAAGGCAAGTTAACAGGAAGAGGCGCTCCTTTCAGTTCGCATCGTAATCTTTCACTATTTATAAAGCAAGGGACAATTCGTTAAAACAAAATGTTATAAGGACATTCAAAGAATGGGGCTCTTTCATAATCTAAAACAATTATTCAGGTCATGATCCTTCCCAGTATTTGGACTAGAATTAACCTGGTAATAGTACCGACGTTGTGTTAAGATGTTTTAAAACGTAAGCATTTAAAACTGTTGTTTCACATCAGACTAGAGGATATTGTTTGCCTTTTTTCTGATACTAAATGGTAACCCAAGTAACGGATTCTAGCAAACACGAAACTCTAAGTTGTTACAATTAATTGATTACTAAAAGCATCCCCCTCCTTCAGAAAGACATCGTCTTACCATAGTTTTTCTTGAGTTGCGGCAGTAGTTTATTATACCTTGCGTCCGCAACATCTGTTATGGAGTTCCGTCCCTGCCTAATGGAGTGCAGGAGAAACACAGCGTCAAAGGCCTCAAGTCGGCTGTCTCCAAAGAGATCACTCGAAGACAGTTTTTCATAAACACATGTCAGGCTTGGCTTTTCCTTCCGTACATTTGAAATGAACTGATGTACAGCCTGTTCCTCCGATACGGAGAGAAAGCCGACCTTGAGGTTGCTAGAAGTTGGGTTTCGAAGGTGTTCCATTCTCAACGTTGCCGGTAATACTGAGCCCGAGCTGGGCAATGTATCAGAGAGCGTATAGGGCAGGGTGCAGGCTGGTCTAGCTTTTGAAGTGATCACATGTAACCCACAAATTGGCCGAACGCCAAGCTGACAATACCAGATGTCGCTCGTGCTCTTTTACCGCGACGTATAAGACAGTGCCACCCTATACCCCTATCCAAAAGGGTTGAAAACGATTGCAATTTCGAACTGATTTGACTTTATTGTTCAAATGCGTTTCACTGAACCGTGGAATAAAACTTTAAACCATATCCACGGCCGTATTTCCTACTGCAACTCCCATGTTCCATCTTTAAATACTACTTGACGTTGAATGATATGATCCTACAAAGCGCTCTTTGAACGACCGTCCTTTGTATCTCTGAACGACCACAGGCTCTCGTGTAAAATATTAAGCCAGGGAAAATACTAGAACATTTGTAAATGAATTAAGTTAATGCAAAGAAAAAAGTACAGCACACTTCTCATGTTAGACGACATTTGGGATGAATACTTCAAACTGTATGAATATCTTTAGAACTTATAGAAATACATGATGCATTTTTATAAGGTATTCTTCTTCTCTCTGCTTTCCAGACGTTACAGTTACTTGGCCAGAGGCATTTACACACTTTTACGACCTAAAAAGAAGAAGTAGAAAAAAAATTGAAATAGCATACACCAAAACCCGTAGTTTTGCAATACAGTTTAACATGCACCTTGAACACTCTACAGGGTTAATTTGGAGCAACATAAGACATATATACACTGTAAAAACATCGGTGTTAGTTTTAATACCACGGGTGTTAAATCTAACACCGGTCAAACTTCAATAAAGGACCACACCCACAGGTGTTGAAAATGCACTGTGATGGTGTTGAAAAGTGTTCACCTGACACTTCGTGGTGTTAATTTGACACTGTACCTGGTGTTATTTTGACACTGTACTGGTGTTAATTCAAAAATGACACCACATGGTGTTGATTTGATATTCGTTGGTGTTAATATCAATGGTTTAACACCCGTCCAGCTTCAATAAGAGACCACACCAGCTGGTGTTACTTTGGTGTAAATTTATTTTCACATTTTTTCAAAAATCTAATATTTTAATGTAAAATTATTGATCGTCTTGTTTAAATTAAAAATCAACAAGAAGTGCAGTTACTAAGAAACTCTTCAAAAAACAGTTTAAAATTTGGAAATGACACCAGGAGGTGTTAATTTAACACCATAAATGAGCACCGAAAATTTAACACCAGCTCGGTGTTCACTATTTAACACCGGACTTTTTGCAGTGTATCATTGAATATCATTAGTGTTGAAACTTAACCATTGTAGGGTTATTATCCTTGAATTGGTTTGGCATACATCCTCCCGGAAATAACCAAAAAAAAAAAAATATCAGAAGTGAAACTACAAAATCTTTCAACATCATTACTCGACAAACTGTTCTCTAGTTGTTTTGGTCAAAGTAATTTTGAAGTCTGATCGAATGAACTTGGCAACAGGGTGAACGTGTAAAAAGCCTTTCAAGCCCTCTGTTAGCTTATCCATAAATTTATCTGTGAGGAATGGAAGAAACAAGTAAACTACAGAAAATAAACACAATTTAGGTACAGATTTCCGTGGAGCCGTGGAAATCCTCAACTGCGAGCTCTATATCAATTCCTGTACATGTCAATAACAATGTAATGTGATTATATAGTTTGGAATATCACTTCTGTAATTGTACTGCCAGGGTTGAGATTTGTAACGCTATTACGTTCTGCGCATGCGCGAGACAGCCTTTCCCATTGTCCAACTCTAGAGGAGGCGTGTCGTATACATTATCGTGGTATAGCTAAAACCCACTAATCACAAGACCTGTGATGATGAAAGAGAAGAGGTGGAGTCGACATTATTAACGTCTGTATATTCCCCCTTTTGTCAAGACATATCAAAACGTTTAGTGCGCGGGACTGTTTATCTCACAGAACAATTCGTACCGGCAGAGGACGAACAGACCATACTGCTGCAAGGACCAGTATCTCGTAAACAAACTCCAGAAGTGTGCCTACAATTTATATTTCTTTTTTCTTCATAATAGGTAATCTCATCTGTTGTATATAACAATGGCGCAGAACGACGTGAAAGAGGAGATTGACGAACTCCGAGAGGAGGTAAAAAATTATAAACCAGGCAGCTGTGTCACCTGCCCAGACCGAGTCCCGTTTCCTGAGCAGACGTTCATCGGCTTGTTTGGGCGGACGGGATGTGGCAAGACGTCATTAATAAACTCGCTAAAGTTTGCCGTAACAGGAAGACTGCGAAAAGCTAAATGGCTGCAGGTTGCAAGCCAGGAAAAAGCTGGCGGTCACACCATGTATCGTAAACTTGCGGACCTGACGAGGTCCATTTACGTCATTGACAACCGCGGTTTGGACAATCCGGACACTAGAGAAGCAGTGATTGAGATTGCTGCCCAACTTGGTAAGGATAAATGTTCTTTTAGTGAGACTATCATCACACATACACACACACACACACACACACAAACAATAATAGATAAATACATAAATAAGTATATATATATATATATATATATATATATATATATGTGTGTGTCTTTTCCTCTGTCTCTGCACTTCTTAGTATCGTTGTGTCTGTTATTTACATTTTTATTTCTCATTGCATTTATTAGGTTTCCACACAAGTACATTGTTGTGTTTACTAAATCCATCAATGACAATGTAAAGTGACACATACATTATTAGTATAAGTTCAGTATAAACAAAAAACATTAACAGAGCGCAACATCAATTGAAATTATTCTCAAGGGTACATTTATGACAGATAAATAAAATTGTTTATGTAAGGAACCTACTAGAAGCACATGCCTTTAGGAGTAGGCTCCCCGAAAAAAGAAATAAACACAGGCTGTTACACTCACACACACACACACACACACACACACACACAGACACACATACGCAACAAGGACAAGAGAATGAGAAAGAGGAAGAGGAAAAACCACCAACTAGACCATCTTAGAGACAGTATAAATGAAGATACCTGCAGCTGCAAGAGGAAAGAATAATGAAAGATAAGAACTATTAGATCATGTTTTTTTTTTTTTCGCCTGTTCTACAATCATGCCGAAAAGAAAATGTCTGTTAGTTCATAATGATTATCACCAGAGCATTGCGAAAGAGGTAAATTTGAACGCTAACGTTTGAATGAAGACCAACGGGGAGTTCATCGCATTTTACTATGTAAATAATTCCAGAATTTGCGGCCATTGTAAATAAAAGTATTCTGTAATATTCGTAATTTATTGTTCGGTATATAAATCATATCACTCTGACGTGTTTTATATGTAACTGTGCACTACAAAGCAAACAAAAAGTCACACCCCTTGATTCTAAGTGAGGACTCAAAAAATTTCATTATTTTCTGAAAGAGCTCTCCTTTTATACATAATTCTTAAGTTTGGTATCATGAAAAATGGGAAAGTGTGTTTTTAGCAGTTTTTTTCTACCACTTTTTTTTTTTGGGGGGGGGGGAGGGGTAGAATAGAATGATCAGGTTTGTCTTAGAGGCCGCTTGTCTTGAAATCCTTTGCGCGCTCTTCATTTTCAAGTCTAATAACTTTTCAAAGGATGGCGCTACTGCTTTTGAAGTTAGCATTAAATATGGGCAGAATGTGCTTATGAAACATACTTAATTATAGCCCAATCTGATAATTCCTTTATTGTTGCTACTCCGGTGGTTTACACTTTGTGTTTTGTGCCTTTCATGGCACAGCTAGCATGGCTTGGTAAAGGTTAAGCGCTTGAAAAGACACAGTACTTCAGAGCCTCTTTTCTCAATTCAAACTTTTCGAGAGTGTTTGCTATCTTTCCAGTATTTAGGTAGTTTTGGGGAGTCCATTTGAATTGATGTATACATCATTTCAAGCTTAGAGTCTGGTCTTTCAGAATCTGCCCTTAACTAAAAATCCAAGTCTGGCGACTTTTTTGTTGGTTTTGTGGTGCATGGTCACATAGATATGCTTTTCGTTATTTTTCTTAATAGAAACTAAAAAAAAAAAATCAGGCAAAACATAATTATTCAAATTATACATCAAAATATCTTATCTATATATGTAGTATGTGTGTATATTATTTTTGTTTTTTTGGCAAAAACTTACTTGCTTATGTGATCTGCACCTGTTGTCTGAGAGCCTTTCGTTAACCCGTTCCTTCCGCAATTCTCTGAGCGCCTTTTACGTTACCAAAAGAGATTTTTTTTTTTCCGTCGACAGAGAACGGACGAATTAGTAACCCACCTGTGCGAAAGCAGTCAAGCGATGCATTTTACCCCCCCCCCT
This sequence comes from Diadema setosum, assembly GCF_964275005.1. Classification (NCBI taxonomy): domain Eukaryota; kingdom Metazoa; phylum Echinodermata; class Echinoidea; order Diadematoida; family Diadematidae; genus Diadema; species Diadema setosum. The sequence continues at coordinate 11,440,041 of NC_092687.1, read as the reverse complement.
TCAAGGGTCAAGCACAGTATGTCATCATGAAATTAAAGTTTCGATAGGGCTGAGGTATGAATAGAGTGTGGGCTGATGCGCTCACAAACTATTTTGTTCTACACAAAACCTGGAACTTGAATGTAGTGACATGGGTCAGCGAATACACAAATCTACTGAGCTCATCTGTTCGCTAGATATGTACATGTTCATACAGAGTTTTTTTTTATAGCCGCAAAAGCGCGAACTAAATCAGAAAAAAAAAGGTAGGTCTAGATAGTCCTATGATAATTGTGATGGAGAACTGCGGTGTGCAACCAGGGTGGGGCGATAATAAAAGAGGTCCATCCGGGACACGAGAGTTGGAGTTGGCAAACATGGCGTGAGCAGCTGCAGTCATTCGGTGCTGATCCAAGAATGTTTTATGGGTGTGTGACAGATATTTTGTCTGTGCATGACAGGTGTTCTGTTGGTGCATGACATACGGGGAACATGTCCGGGAAATGAACATACAAACGATCTGTCTTTTGGGTAGCTAGTATTTCGCAGAGCTACCAAGTCTCACGCATCCTGCGTGAGACTCAAGAATTTAGGGGCCATCTCACGATCTCACGCATGACACCCATTTTTCTCACGCATAGGGCGAAGTCTGCAACTTGGGCCTATAATAATGAGCATAGATCAAAAGATTAAAGTGATAGATGCAATTGATGGTATATTTCCCTTTTGTCTTTCAAAATAAGTAAAACATAATCACTGAAGTGTGCACCTGATTGCACCATTAGGAGCTAAAAATTGAAAAAGCTCCCTACCGTGAGAGGCCACAGGGGGGAAAAACCCCTCCCACACCCTCGCTCGCGCCCACATTCGCGCGCCGAGATGCCGAGTCATGAAAATCTCAGTCATAATTTTTTTTTTTTTTTTTTGGAACTTGGCATCCCTGATTTCGGTGTTTTGTACATCGTTGTAATTATTGATGCCCGTTGGCGTTGGAGGTACAATATGTGTAGTGTTCGCACTCATGTAAGATGTGTACACAGGGTAGCGAATCGGTGGCGTTCGTTCGTAGCGGTATTGTATACTGCGTCACATGACATGCTATGTGTAATGAAACTGCGTTAGCAGTGGTTGTGAATGGAAGTGCGATTCGCGAAGCGATGCGATGAATATGTTTTGCGCACTTGTACTGGTCTTCTCGCTAGCTGAATACCAGGGTTACACTGACCCCCCCCCCCCATCCCCATGTAAAAACGCAGTATCTGACGTTTCTGTCGATTTTCACTTTTTTGCATAAATATAGTCGGATATTCAGTTGTTTTTTTTTTGAAAAAAAAAGTTTAGAAAGCTACTTTTCCGTAACTGCCAAACGCAGTATCTACACTTAACTGGCACTTTCCCCAAGGAAAAACGCAGTATCTACATAATGAATATTTCCCCAAGGAAAAACGCAGTATCTACAAAGGTAGTCATAATTACCAGACACTGTTATTTATATATGTGAATACTTTACCGGTTGTTCTGTAATTTGAACGTAAATTATTTTCTTTACATATACTTGCTCAATAATAAAACACGATGTTCAAAATATCTAAACGAAACAATAACGATTAGTAAATATCTTGATGAGATCGTGATCCTTATACAAAACACAGTGTGTGATTAAGACTAACCGAGTGTACATTAAAACAATACAGCACAACACTGTTAATAACAGCTTGCAGCTACACTGAGCATGCAATCAGCACAGGCCCGTCTAATCAGCATGTACAGTACAGTGTGTACTTGGATTAAAACAAAATGTCGCAGGGAAAATTACAAAAAAAAAATTATCCGCAGATAATGAGTAGTTAATTAAAACCATTTCAATATTGAAAGAATAAAGCTGATCGTTTGTCACATGAAGAGAGGTAGGCCTAAACACAAATGCATTCATTTGTATTTACCTCGCTTCGGGTGACAAACGGTCAGCTTTACTCTTTCAGATTCTACCACGATGATGAACATCTTCCGTACTATTTCAATATCATTTTTTATTATAACTTATTAAGTTGCTGTGAAGTAACTTTGTTAGGCCTAGACCCTAGTCAAAATTCCTCAGGCTCCGAATCCGAAAGTTTTGGCGAAAGGCAATAGATATATATTTGTGTTGTGTTGGATAAACCTCAGGTTATATAGATCTAAGTCTAAGTCTAAGACTTGTCTAACTGTTAGACAGAAACGTTAGAGTCTTGCGTCTCTTTTCTATTGTTAGACTTTGTAATAATCAGAATTTTCAGGGTCCGTATTCTAGTCGGGTACCTAAGGGGGGGGGGGGGTCACCGTGCACCCCCCCCCCTCAGGACTCCTCGAAACTTACATTTTCAGGATCCTCATGACATACCAAAACATAATCAAGATGTTAACAGGAACGAGAAGTGGCTGTTCTAGGTGAAATTTAATGTATTCTATTGTTTTTCATAATGTCTTATGTATTTCTTTTTCCCACTTTTTCAACTTTTTTTTTCTATTGGAAATTGTCACTGACCAATTTTCTACCATAATTAGCACAAAACTAGTCAATGAAAGTGGTTAATTGTAAAAATAATCAGGTTTTCACGACTTTCATGACAGAACACCTGTTTTCCATAGGAAATGTACACAAAAGCACAAAATTGTGCCCGTTTTGGGACGACATTCCGTTACAAAAATGGGCGTGACTTCGCAAAAGTATGCGGGGAAGTTGCAAATTTGGTCTCGAAAGTTGCTTGAGACTTGAACAAAACAAAGTCAAGTAATTTTCGAGGAGTCCTGGGGGGTGCACGGTGACCCCCCCCCCCCCTTAGGTACCCTACTATGTAGACCCTACATGTAAGCACATATATATTACATACATACATAATTATATATATATAGAACACCCTGTTGTCGTGGAAACAGAAGAAATACATTTATGTCGAACGCACCCACGAAGTTAAGTGACTTTCGGTTAATCAAAAAGAAAGATATGGATATATACTTTGTAAAGCATACCACCTCCTTAAAAATGAGATTATGTGAAAATTGATTTTTTTTTTTCATGCAACATTAACCCTTGAAAGACCGGGGGCGGGATTCCCCCCCCCCCCCCTCGAAGTTTCGCGCTATAAATCTGTCGCGAGGCTTCTTGACTTTGTTTGGTCAAGTCTCGCACAACTTTTGAGACCGAATTTGCAACATCCGCGTATACTTTTGCGAAGTCACGCCCATTATTGTAACAGAATGTCCCCCAACAACGGGCACAATTTTGTGATTTTGTGTACATTTCCTATGGAAAACAGGTGCTCCGTCATGAAGGTCATGAAAAAATGATTATTTTTACAATTAATCACTTTCATTGATTAGTTTTGTGCTAATTATGGTAGAAAAGTGGTCAGTGACAATTTCCAATAGAAAAACAAAGAAAAAACAAAAGTTGACAAAGTTGAAAAACAAAGAAATACATAAGAAATTATGAAAAACAATAGAATACATTAAATTTCAACTAGAACAGCCACTTTTCGTTCCTGTTACCATCTTGATTATGTTTTGGTATGTCATGAGGATCCTGAAAATGTAAGTTTCGAGGAGTCCTGGGGGGGGGGGGTGCACGGTGACCCCCCCCCCCCCCTTAGGTACCCGACTATTTCGAAATTACAGAAAAAAAAATGTGACTTAAATATTTTTTTTTAGCAGATTGTTGCTGCTTCTTCCTCCCTGTAAGTTACAGGAAATATGCACGTTTATTAGCATAAAAACCAGTCACATCTTGCTTCCTACGTCACTAGACTAGACTCGGAGTAGATATACGGCCTCTGATTCGTATGAAGTTAGACAGCTGTATCATGTAGTCTAACTTAAACTTAAATAACTTAAGAGCGACGCATGCAAATTTAAAGGCAAAAAGAAAAATTTGAATCTCGATGCACCTATAATTTTAAAGAGTGCTCCTCTTTTGATAAGATCTAGGACTAGAATAGGTCTAGGGCAGGCCTGTTTATAAAACTAAGAAGTCTAAAACTAAAACTTAGAATCCTAAGTCTAGTCTAGAACTAGTGTCAATGTTCAATTATCTAATCCGTACCATACTGTCTTAAAATTGAATAGCTGACAATAGATTATATGAAAAATAGTTAAATGGACAAAATAGAGACAATTAAGGATCAGTTGTATTTTAAACCTTATCCAGACCCTAGTGAGACTGGGTTGCGTAAAATGCATGCACGATTCCATGCTGCATGCTACAACTTACAAGTAAAAAAGTTACATTACAAATGTACATGGCAAAAAAAAAAAAAAAAAAAAAAAAAAAACTTTGGTTCGATCAAGAAGGAAAAGGCCTAGAGTGCGGATGTAACTTCGCTTTAGACCTAGATGTATTTTTTTATTCTAATTAAAGAGTCCTGTCTTGTGTAGACTAAACTATCTAGGCATTTTTTTTTTTCTGTCAGTATCGGGCATGTATAGCCTGAGGCTGTAGACTAGTGTAGCCTGGTACGTAGCCAGCCTAGAATAAACGATATATAAAAACTAGTCTAGATCGATCTAGGTCCAGACATCCAATTTAAATTCATTTTGGTCTAGACTCTAGTCTAGACTGTACAGATCAAGACCTAAATGGTGATACTAGTTAGCGGCTAGGCCATGTAGCATCACATTACAGCCCTGGCAAACTTCATATTAAACACGTACGGCTAGATCGGTCTGGGAATGTTGTACTTTTTCGGTTTGAGCTGCAATCTGAAAAAGTAAAATGTTCCAAGAACGATCTGTAATTGTGTTAATGTTATGAAGCTTGCTCTGTAATCGGGGCATAAATGGAGGGATGGAGAAGGCACCCCCAGGGCCCAAGGTTGAGGATGGTGCATCATGTATACTTGTACAATGATGCATACATGCATACATAATTATGGCAGAAGAACCTTGACATATATCTTAGGATCCTCCCCCCACCCCTGGTCCTACGACATGTCTACACTACTGCCTGTGCGCTGTAATGTGATTGGTATGCTTTCATAGGCTACTAGAACTACTAGAATCTAGATCTATCTAGTCTAGACTAAAATATATTTAGGTCTAGATCAAGTTTGATGAAAACTCGCTCAGGGATTCTCAAGATATAGTGTTTACAGTGTGAAAATAACCTTTTTTGACAAAGTTCGCTGAACTTTGACCTTTGAATTTGGATGGGGCTCGACCAAAATCAAATATTCCTTAAGTTCATTTATTCCTGGTAGAGCATCTCTGTGCCAAGTTTGGCGTAAATCTGCCAAGGGGTTCCTGAGATGTCATGTTTACAAGAATCTCGTATGGACGGACGGAAAAACTGAGGGACAGATGGATGTTCGGACGTATGGACGGACAGGCAGACGGACGACTGGACGGACAACTAGAAAACATAATGCCTCTGGTGCCCTAACGGGGCGGAGGCATAAAAAAATAGTGCATTTAGCCTTCACGTAGTTAGTTTTGTGTAATTTTTTGTTCATTTTAAGGAAATTTATTACTTGCCAAGAGAGGGCGTCCTTGCTCGAAGAAGGCGCCCTCCATTAATTCAAATGGATATTTATTTTCAATATACATTTTGAATGCATAAACATGTATTCTAGGTTGATTAATTAACAATGATAAGGAATAAAATCAATTATAATCATACCGCTGTAGATATTGCGGTTTTTTGTTTTTGTTTTTGTTTTTGTTTTGCTGGGGGATTCCTCAAAGTATCTACATTTTCATCAATAACTTAAAAACAAAACAAAAACACAAAATGATATTTTCTATGAAAATTGGTAGCTAGATAGACTAAAATTCCACAATGAAGGAATTTTTTTCAAAATAGTATCATTATTTTCCAGGGGCTTTGGCAAAAATATAAAATGGTGAATATCTCGGTTGTTGAGAAATAGAGCTGGATGTAGATACTGCGTTTTTCCTGGGGGGGGGGGGGCAGTGCAGCATTGATTGCTGGAAAGGAAGGTTACGTATTATCGTTTCCGTTGTGTAATTCTATCAGATTAGTGTGTCACTTTCTGGTTATTTGGATTAGCACCGTTAGATGTGGCTTTACGAGGAAATTGGCCTCGAGATGTACGAGTGTTTGTCAGGTATGAATTGCTTGGACTATTCTCGTAGTTCGGTACCCAGTTGGGGTGTACTGTAGGAAGTTGCGTTAGCGAGGTAGTCTTGAAATCTAGTCAGAAAGGTAGATGTAAATAAATCATGGCAGCCAAGTTCAATGCAGCAGAGTTTGTGAAAGACGTCACTCTTGGTAGATTGAGAGGGTTAGTGAAAGCCCATTTGATTGAGGTTGCAACTCGTGTAGATGCTGATATCAGAGAGTGCAGTCGAAAGAAAGATTTTTTTTTTTTTTTTTTTGCAGTTCTGATGAAGAAGCTTGAACTGGGTGGTGTAGAATATTGAAGCGAATTTTGGCCTTACGGGTTAGATTGTAGGCTCGTTTTCACAAAAATATATTGTGATCTTGAAATGAAATGAAATGAAATGAAATGAAATGAAATTTTTATTCATATTCCACATGGTGGACATTATATGATAGAATATACAGGGTATAACACATAGTGGACATTATATTAAAACTATACAGAGTATGTTACATGTATATACAAAATAAAGTGATATTCTGAGATAGAATAACACCATATACAAATGTGGAGGGGACTACTTAGAAGCACTGCTTGTTAAATGTAGTCCCCCTATACAGATTATAGACAAAATGATATCAAAGATAAGGCTGAGTGAAATATAACAAAAACACCATAAGATTATATAACTATTTACAAGGGCACATGAACCGTACTATGGATATACAAACAAGTCATGTATATGTTACAAAGCACAAGTTTATGTATAAAGTGTTTACAGTGTACATTATATACAGTGTATACCATTACAATAATGAATGAAACAGAAGATAACCTTCCGAGTATGCTTAATGAAGTACTTCTAGAAAACATTGATTTAAATATACATACGTTTAATTACCATAAAACTGTTTATTAATACTTATCAAGAAACACATTTTTGAGCTTATACTTAAAGCTATTCAAGCTCTGAGCTTGTTTTAGTGAACGATCAAAGTAATTCCAAAGCTTAGGACCAGTAAACATAAAATTTCTGTTAGCAAAACTGGTTCTGTTTTTAGGAAGATGATAATCATTCGCATACCTTGTTGAGTAATTATGTATAACATTATTTTTTCGAAACATTTCCTTAAATACAGCAGGAGTAGCGTTAATTTCTACATTGTACATAAAACAACCCAGCTGAAGACGATATAAGTCAGTAATCTTAAGAATACGGTTTTCTTTAAACAAAACATCAGTGTGTGATCTATAAGCGGTATTGCATATCAAACGCATCGCTCTTTTCTGCAACAGGAGCACCCTGTCCATTTTAGTTTGTATTGCATTTCCCCATGCCATTACGCCATAATTAAGGTAAGGAAGAATAAGAGTTGAATATAACATAAAAAGCACTGACTTTGGGAGAATCCGTTTAACGTGATTAATGATGTCAATATTTCTTGAAACTATCTTACAAATGTTATCAATATGACAATTCCAAGTTAGCTTATTGTCAATTCTGCCCCCCCACGGAAAAATGCAGTAACTGACATTTTTATGAATGTTTACTTTTTTGCAAAAATGAATAGTTTACCCAATGCTCTCCAATGTTAACAAGTCAGTTTTGCACAAAAAAAAAATGAAAGTGACCAAAAATGCAATTTTTCACTTTTGCAAAAAGCAGTAACTGCATCCAGTTGATTCAACTTTGCAAGTTTCCCCACGGAAGAAAGCAGTAACTAACAAAGCCCACGGAAGAAAGCAGTAACTAACAATTTAGTCTAATCATTCAGACTCTGTATAGTCCTTCCTGTATATTTTTTCCCTAATACCATTTATTTTTTCTACTAATTCTTTTTTAGCAATGTAAACAGCAGTTTCTTCCATAATTTAGGGGAGTAGATATAAAAAAGATTGTTTCACCAGTAACTTGACTCTGCCCGCAGGGAATCATATGACAAGTTGTAGAAAAAGCTTCTTTCTGGAGACTAGCAAACCTGGCAGACTCAGTGCGCTCAGAGTGTAGAATACGCGTGCAGCTAGCTGCATGCGCGTAAATTCTGCAGCATACTGCACAGTAAATAGCTAAACACTGCATGACAGCACAGTCATCACTTGCACAGTATTGCAGGTCTGGTACAGTCTGAGTGATCATGCCAGTGCTAACCATGGGTGGTATTCTGAGGTCGTAATTAAGTCTGTAATTAACTTCGTGATTAAGTCGTGAAGTTAATAGGCCCTTAATCATGGGCAAAATCGGTATTCTGAGGACGTAATTAAGGTATGATTAAGTCCCCTGTAATTATCTTAGGTCCCTCCCATCTAATTGTTATTCCATCCAATCAGACGCGTTGTTAGAAGCCAAAATGATGATTACACGCGCAAATATGCCCTCAATGCGCGCTCCTGCACGCGGCGCCCCCTGTAATTACAACCCAAGAGCTCCGTGCGCACACTCCGGTATTTGATTACAACCCCTCACCTACGCACGCGAAGATCTCAACCTCTTTGCTCACATAAAATGACAAAATTCCTCGAAGATCGGCTATATTTCTTTTTTTCTCTGAATTCTACGGATACTATGATAACAAGATTCAACCGCTCCTCGGTTACCGAAGACGGTATGCATCGTTGTGGCAGAGAAAACACGATGTAATGCGTGGTATCGGAGTAGTTAATGGCACTCTTTGGTATCATTAAGTTTTCCATTAACTTTCATACTTAATTACACCCTCAGAATACCGATTCGTAATTAACTCTGTGATTAAGTCCTATCAGAGGTGCACGCGCATTGATACGCGCAAACGCGTAGGTCCTTCCCGCCAAAACGCTTGTTGCTATGGTATTTAATATATCCCCTACTTAATCATGCTCTCAGAATACCAATTCGGTAATTAAGTGCTAATCAGACACTTAATTAGCTCTCAGAATACGGCCCCATGCTGTCACACAGTTTCTGCGGTCCAGGCATGCCTGTAAATCTATCATGAATTGCAGAGGAAAAGTCATGGTAGCCATGGCTTTGGCCAGAACCAGAAAATCTCGGTGAGCTGAAAATATATTGAATGGAGATGAGCACTAGTATTAATACACTAACGTTAGTCTAACGTTAGATGTAGGCCCTATAGGTCTACCGCGTACCAGATCTAACGTTACAGAGTAGATCTATCGTTAACTGTTTGGTGTTAGACAAAATGTCAGTAGGCCTAATCTAACGTAATAGATCTAGGTCTAGCACTAACATTGGGCATAGATCTGTAGTCTAGCTTAAGTGTAATGTCAGAGTTCAACTAGGATCTAAGACGAAGAGACTTGATATTTTATTGTCTAGTCCAGGGTCATGTGTCAGGGGCAAGGCCGGGCACTCCAAAGTTCAATACACAGAATGCCATTCAATCGACAAGACCTAGTCTAGGTCTAGCGTTAGGTCCTAGATCTTATAGATCTAGACTAACCAGAAAGTAGAAGAACTTTATAACCTGGTGGTGGTAACAATTCTCCTCCTATGGTCATGTGACATGTGCAGTTACTGCTTTTTCCCATGGGGAAAACAGCAGACTCCTGGCCGTCTGCAGTTACTGTTTTTTTCCGTGGGGAAACTACCCAGAAACAAGGGTGAGCCACCGCAATAACTGCATTTTCCTAAATAACATTTAAAAAATAATGGAAACATATTTTTTTCCTAGGTATTGTTAGACAACTAGGTATGGTGCATAATCATACCACAAAATTATTTTTGAATGTTTCTGTGTTTTTAAAGAATCTGCAAAAAACACAAAATCGCATTTATCTCAGCTCAGCAGTTGTGCAGTTACTGCTTTCTTCCGTGGGGGGGGGGGGGGGCAGAATTGTAATACCGAGAAATTTTGTAGTCTTGACTTCTTTAAGAACAGAATCATCAAATATCACTTGGTCAGAAAGTTGTTTAACAGAGTTACTGAATAACATGTAATTGGTTTTTTGTTTATTTAAAGATAATTTATTTGCTTTTATCCAATTTGTTACATGTACAAGTTCTACATTTAAAACTTCCAATAACTTATTAGGATCACTGTGAGTATAGAATACGTTTGAATCATCAGCAAAAAGGATAAAAGAGAGAACACTCGAAGAACATCGAATGTCATTTACATAAATAGAGAATAGCAGTGGACCAAGAAGGCTTCCTTGGGGAACTCCACACGTGATTGGTACCGTAGACGAATTACATCCATCAGTGGTAACAAATCGCTTTCTTCCAGAAAGATAACTTTTGAACCATTCCAGAGCCTTACCTCTAATACCATAGTGCGCAAGTTTGTATAACAGAATGTCGTGGTTTATAGTATCGAATGCTTTAGAAAAATCTAAGAACAAACCGATAGTATGACAGGATTTTTCGATTGAAGCTGATATGGTATTTATTAAACTTAGAATGGCATGAGTTGTGTTATGTTTTTCTTTAAAGCCAAATTGGGAGTCAGATATGATGTTGTGAAATTCAAGGAAGGCAGTTGTCCTTGAATGAACAATTTTCTCTAAGATTTTTGATAACGAAGTTAACAAAGATATTGGGCGATAGTTGCTGATACATAATTTGTCTCCTTTCTTAAATATTGGAGTCACCTTTGCGAGTTTCATTTTAGATGGTACTTGACCAGATTGTAGTGAAAGGTTATATAAAAACAATAAAGGATCTGCTATACAATGTATAATGTCTTTGATAAGGACATTGCCAATGTCATCATAGCCAGGGGCTTTGTTTGCTTTGAGCTGAAGTACAATTTTGATTAATTCTTGCCTGTCAATTGGCTTGAAAAAAGAAATGAGTGGTCGTTTGGTGAGGAAAGAAATTCGTAAAATGATTTATCACTTGGAGTAATAGTTTGTGCTAAGTTTGAACCTATCTTTGAAAAGTATGAGTTAAAAATCTCGGCAATTTCAGACTTGTCTTCAATGATAGTATTATCAACTTGAACTTTAGAAATGGGATTTACAGCCTTCCCTCTATTCAAAACTGTATTCATTACTTTCCAAGTGTGCTTGATATCACATTTGAATTGACTCAATTGGTCTACAAAATTTTTATTTTTTTTTTTTAGCTAATCTGAGTGTATTGGTAAGAATATTTTTGTACGAAATATATTTCATTCGAGAGGTTTCGTCACGGTTTTTGATAAAATAAACATATAAAGTACTCTTGCGATTTATTGAGCGTAAGAGTGTTTTGGAAACCCATGGTTGCTTGGGGATTCGTTTGTAATCCTGTGTACGACATTTCCTTAAGGGAATGCATGCATCTAGGCAATTATTCAAAAGATAAAGAAAGTTATCATATGCTTGGTCAATATTTTCATTTGCGTCATACACAATTGACCAGTCCACAGATTGAAGTTTTTCTTGAATGAGAGCGATATTTTCAGGGGTGAATTTACGACGAAATACATGCCTTCGAATTGTACTATGACTCCTTGGTCCAATATCAAGGTGACAAAATATCATAAAATGGTCTGATATATCGCTCACCACTATGCCAGATTTTGGAAAAGGTTTTAGGTTCGCAAAAATGTTATCAATAAGAGTAGCAGAATGACCAGTAATTCTTGTTGGTTTAGAAATAAGAGGCAGAAATGAGGCTTGTAAAATGTTATCAAGGAAGTTATCACAGGCAGCATTACTGCTTGACAAAAGATTTATTGAAATCACCCATGATGATGCAATCCTTGTTGTGGAATGCACCGTTTCGACAAATATCGTTCATAATATTCATAAAATCATCATAATTAGATTGAGGAGGTCTGTATATAACTCCAAGCAGAATGTTTTTTGCCCTTACAGACAGAAATTTCAATAAATAATGATTATATTACATCATTCATATATTTCAGTTCTTCCTTTATAGCGTAATCATATATTCGGGGAACATATATATAGCTACTCCACCTAATCTCCAGCTAATCTTGCACATTACCAGCGCACCCTCACTCTCCACTCCGCACATCACTAACAATAAACACCCATCACAAACATCGCACCAGCAGACAATCAGCGACAGTGCTTACAACTACAAAGTTGACATCAAAGACTGAGTCATGGTGAATAGCATGACAACGTCATCGGCAAGTGCGTATTAAGTTATGTAAAATGATCTCAATCGAAATCATTTAAAAAGAAAGACATGAAATTGAACTATTGAAATCACAAGTAACTGGATTACATAATGAGGGATATCCTTAGTGACATCCGCACCAAATATGAACTATATGACCATGACCA